>NC_057793.1:15222672-15522672 GCF_014905175.1 Aphidius gifuensis
AAAAAAAATTCCCTCTCACAGATTTCGATCAAAGAAGGCTTATTTTTTAAGTGAAATAAAGATCTATTTTATCAAATTTTTTTTGTAATTTTCTACTACGATTTGACCGAGATAATTAAGGTCAAAGTTGACAACAATTTAACACTTTAACACACAAGCATAGGAAGCATCGGCACGTTTTCACTTCTATTAAAAAAACGCTCTCACAGAAAACCTTTATTTTACTACAGCTTATACTTCTTTTAATAACAAAAATAATTTTAAAAAAATCATCGATTTCTACCACGAATTGTAAAAGTTATTAATTATTTAAGACGAAAATTTAGGGTCAAAAACAGCCAAAAAGTACCAGGTGAAGCATTGAAAATCTGCTGAAGTAGTATTAGTGTGCGTAAATACGAGGCGCCCTCACTCATACTTGTAAAGACGCGTCAGTAAAGTATACAAATTTTAGACATTAGAGGGCATTTATTATTTTTTTTACCTATGGTTACAAGGGTGCCTCTTTGATCCCAAAGAATCATCCTACCTGAGGCATTATATTGCCTTACATACTGCCTTAAATCTTTATGAAGTATTGAGCTATAATTTTCAGGTTTCACAACAGCTTTTATCATTTTCGAATTCGCGCCGGGCTTGCCAAATATTGCATTAACTATTTTTCTTTTTATTTTTCTGGGTATGTTGTCTTTAAAAAAAGCCGAAACGACTAATTTTTCCGACAAATACCACAAATGAGATGTGGTTTTAGCAAGAGCTGCATTTGCAGTAATTGAATTAATTTTTTGATATCTGATTAAAGTTTGTAGAAAATTCTGATCTTTATTAGGACTTTGATTCGCACTAGATGAAGCAAATCAGTATTTCACATAAAACAAAATCATAAGAATACAAATTTCACGCAAACCATCTATTTCTGGCACATTTAGTGATAATTGATCTTTTAACATGAAAATTTTCAGACAATATAATGCCTTTGTTAGCCATTGGGCGTGGCAGTCAGCTCCGGGTTTGTTTACTCGTTCTCGACCAAGCATTTTTTCTCCTAAGAATATTGCCGATAGTTCCAAAAATTCTCGGTAGTCATTTCGGGGCTGAAAAACCTGAAAATGAAGAATGGATAAAATTAAACCTTGACATGGCATTGACTTTTCATGAAAATTTCTTCATGAACGATCTATCAAATAATCGAGAACTAGGTCTTCGGTTTTACCTTAAGTTGATGTTGTTTAAATAAAACTGAGAATATCATGTTTATTATGAGATAGTCTTTCAGCTACAAGTTTATCTTCAATTCCGATTACGTATGCATTTTGATCAATTAAACTCCATTTTTTCCGAAAAGATTCAAACACAGCCAATAATCAATTCACATATATGATGTCGACAAGCAAGATACGACAAATCTCTGTTGAGAGACTTTTCGATAAGCGCACAAGCTCTATTTTTTCGTTCTATAAAAAAATAGTTTTAATGACAAGAATATTAAAAAAAAAGAACTTCCTTCGTTTTCATATAATAGCACTCAAAAAACTGACCGGTGTTTGAAGAAGTTGTGTCAAAGCACATAGATCTTACACGGTCAGTAATATTCCAGCTATCCAGTGGTTTTTGAACTGCTTGAGCATAATTTATGCCAGTGGAGGACTCTAATTTAGGTACTCCAAGAAGCTGCTCTGTGCCTACTCTGGCTACTAGAATTGCAACCCTATTAATTTTCTTAAAGTCTCCAATTTCTTCAATCATTTTCTTATCTCAGTGGACCGTCAAAAAATTTGAAATTCGCAAATTCTCTTTAGGTTCAGACGCAAATTGTTCACAGAGTTCAATACGATTCAAGTAGATTGCAGAAGCGCTTATATTAAGTGTGTTTAGATCGATACACACACCATTAAATGCTGCGGCAAGAATATAAGTAGTGTACATAAGAGAGTTCCTGACTACCCCCCCCCCCCCAATGTACCACCTCCTACCCGCAAGACCCGCGACCCCTTCAGATGTGATCCGCGGTTGATTCCCCGGAAGCCGCGAGGTTTTACCCCATGGGGTCTGTGAATTGATTAAACCCTTTGCTCGCCACAGGGGGGTCTCAATTAATTAGGTTAGTGTCACAGCAGGGGTCTTTCGATTAATTAATTAGGTCAAATGATCATGGGGGTCCTCTCAATAACTAATTAATTAGAGCAATGTCGCCATGGGGGGTCCCGGTTTTTCATAACCGGGATTTGAACTCGGACCTTTAGCATGAGAGTTTCGTATGCTATCTTTTGAAACAAACAAGAGATTATGCTATATCCTATCAGTAAAAGAATATTCCTTCATATATGATACAATGAAAAACTAAATCGCCTTCGATAGCTCAGTTGGTAGAAGCAATGGACTGTAATTGGTTTGATTAAGATATGAGAGATATCCAGAGATCACTGGTTCAAATCCGGCTCGAAGGAATATTTTTCTTTTGATTCTATATGAAACCATGTTGATGAAATTAAGAAAAGGAGAACAGGTAACTCCAAACGTGGCTGTATTTAATTCAAAAGTTTTGATTTGATCTCCCACGTGCCAAAGAATTCTTTGATACGCTCGATCATTTTTGTGTAACAAAATTTGACGATACATTTTCTCAATATCAGCTGCTATGACGTATCTATGAGAACGAAATTTGAGTAATTGAGTAAAAATTGTATCTTAAATAGTAGGGCCCGTCATTAGAATATCATTAAGGGATTTATTATTTTTTGATTTTGCGGATGCATCAAAGACTACTCTACTGACATTAATGATAAGGTTGGTTCTGCCCCTATCAACATATCAATAGGCTGTGGCTTATAAAATTTTGGATCGGCCAATTCAATATTTTTAAGAATTTCTAGATTTTCATCTTGAAATAACTCAGGAGGTGATAACCCTGTAATTTCAGGTATCGTAAAAAATGTCAATGTTTGTGAATAATTATAAAAATGGGCATAGAAGGTTAGTTCTAAGCTATTTTTTATAAAAGTAGTAGTGGCATTGATGCCATTAATCGGAATGGAACACTTTTTCATTACCAAATTCAGCTGAGATGCGAGTCTTTGCGTAATGAAATTGGCTGTTGAGCAGGTGTCTAAAAGAGTTCGACAATTTATATAGTTTCCCGCCTTTTCTTTGACTTTCACTAAAGCACTCGGCAGCAGAGGAACAGCTGTCTTTAGTGATCGAGTCAATAGACAGACATCCTGCTTAACGGGAGTTTCTAAGGCTAGTCACTCCGTCTTTTTTTCTTTGATTTTTGACCTAGTCTATTTTTTTGATGAGTCAGGTTCTTTTTCGTGCAAGTATATAGTGTTTTTTGTTACATAACCCGCAATTTTTGAAGAAGCAATCACCTCGATGATAACGAAGACAGACTTAGCGAAAATTGGCTTTTTTAACAATTTCTTGTCTTTCAGGTACAGACAATTTTTTGAAATTGTCACAATTATATAGAGCATGTTGTCGATCATTACAGACAACACAATTATTGGACGTACTAATTGTAAGTGTTGAATGTGAATTATTATTATTGTTATTTTTGTTTGTAAATTTATTATTAAAACGTCCCCTTTTATTGAGAAACTGAGTGTTTTTTGTTGTATCGACAGTCTCACTTTGTTTCTTTTTAAAACGGGATAAATTATTAGCTTCGTTCACCAAAAACTTGATGAAATCAGCTAATAGTCAAAATTTGCTTTGGTGGAGAGTATTGACACACTTTTCCGCTGTAGATCGATGTAGTTTATTTTCCAGATAACGGTGACCATTTCTGGACAATGTACTACCCCAAATTAGCAACAAGAGATCTCAAATATTCTGCAGATTCTCTGGTTTGAGCTGGTAAATCAAATATCGCATTCATGTGGGTTGCGATGATTATTCTTTCTACTTCAAAATCTTGTTCCAACATGGCCCAAGCTTTTTCGAAGCTGGAATCAGCAATAGTGTAATTGACAAGTTTCTATTTTGCCTCACCAACTATAGCTGATTCGAGAAGACGAAATTTATCTATATTGTTCAATTCTAGGTGATCTGTAATTAAGGCTTGAAAGGAATTTTTGAAAGATAACCAATCTTCCAAATTTCCGTCAAATGTCGGAATCTTTGTTTGAGGTAATTTTAATCTTCGTTTAGACTGATTGCTTTCTGGTTGAATGGGCGCTGGAACGGTAGGTTGCACGAGTGCACCTATTCTTGGAGCTAAATTAGAATATTTTTCTATAATATTTTCAAGTTCAATTTCATGGTTATTATCTGGTTCAGCCGTAACCGCATGTTTGCTACTTTGGCCGCGTCAGTC
The DNA here is from genome assembly GCF_014905175.1 of Aphidius gifuensis. Classification (NCBI taxonomy): domain Eukaryota; kingdom Metazoa; phylum Arthropoda; class Insecta; order Hymenoptera; family Braconidae; genus Aphidius; species Aphidius gifuensis. The sequence continues at coordinate 15,226,988 of NC_057793.1, forward strand.
TCTACTGAATTATGTAGTATAGTAATTTCAGCTTTAAGTGTTGTCCTTCGTTGGACAATATCTCTCACAGATACCATGATTATCTATTTGAAAATACAACAATCAACAGGCGACAATTCAATACACTCACTATGCTTAATAGCTTGACGTTAATTGTATTAATTAATGTAGGGAAGATTAAAAATTGTTGAAATATAAAAACAATATTTTGCTCTGTTTGTTTTAATTTGATTTTGCTAATTTTTATAAAATGTAATGCAAAAAATTTATTGGATTTTAAATTGTCACTTGACCGATTTGCGCGCTATTATATGTGATGTTTTGTCAATGATGTAAGAAGGTTGTAGTAAGAAGTTTTTTGATCTTGATCATTACGTAAAAATTCACTTCTATATAGTAGAATACCAAATTATTGTCTAGATTAATTCAGCCCAGCTATTTACAGTAATTTTAATTTATTTGATTGGTTAATCCTTTACCTTATTAAACATTTTACCAATAGATTTTTCAATTACTAATTATGGCAATCGTTGCTAAAGAATGAATGTGACCAAATAAATTGATCAGTAATCTCAATAAACTCCTCAGCAATATTTTTTTAGTCACATTCTTTCCTTAGCAACATTTGCCATAAGTATTTGATACAATAATTCTAATTTAATATGAAAAATATTGCTGTAAAATTAATCTAGACTATGAATTAATTTTTTTGGTTACGTTCTTTCTTTAGCAACATTTGCCAATAACCATTTAACTAATTGAATATGGCAAACGTTGATAGCCAAATAAATTAATTCGTTATCTAAATTTTTTTTTCAGCAATATTTTCTATAATTATATCAATTTATTATGGCGAATATTGCTGAAGGATTAATGAAAATTGTTAATTTACTTATTACATACATACTTCTTACTATTTATTATACACCCTCTCACATCATTGACAAAACATCACATATAAGCAAAATATAAAATAACAACGGGTACACATAGCAACGGATGAACAAAATAAAAAATAAATTAATTAAACAAAAATAAATAAATTATTATAAACAGCCAATCAAACAGCTCGAAGAGAGGCTTCATTCTCCTTTTTATATAAGGATTTGTTAGAAAATAAATGACTTTAATAATTTAATTATATTGATATAATTCAACAATAATTCATTTCTTGTATTTTTTAAAATTCTTCAAAATAATTTCAAGTTTCTATATCTTGAGTTTAATTTATTTAATTTATTGTATAAAATTATTGAGTTACTTGATTATATAATTACGTAAGTCTATAAATTCGCATAAATGAGTAAACTGAAAATCGACCACTAATTGTTTTGATAATCGATAAGTTAATGTTATTACGATTCATCGATTGTTATGATTTATCGGTTCGATTATCATAAATATATATGGGGCATTCTGAGTCACTCCAGCTGGTCATCTGCCTGACCCTCACGGATTGAGTTGAAAATTTTTTTATATGTTGTTTTTGGCTTTTTATGCAGCCTGAATTTTTTCGGAAATTTTGTGACGTCTTTTAGTCGGTAAAGTAAAGTTTTTTAATGCTAATTCTCTTCTTTCATAAAAAAAGCCCCAATTTAAATACATGAAATTTTTTCCATAAAATAAGGTACTCAATCCACGTATATTCAATTAACAATTAGAGTGGGCCGAGACGTTTATATGCTTTTTTTTTTTTTTTTCAATTTTTTTTTTTCAAAATTTTTCAAAACATATAAAAAAATTAAATTTTTCAATACAAAAAAATAAAACAAAATTAAAACATATCCTGGTAAAATTTCATTTTTGGCATATTTTAAATCTAAAAAGTGAAAAATTTCAATTTTTAACGAAATGTTCGTGAATTTTTCCACTTTTTAGTTTATGGAAAGAATTTCATGTATTTAAATTGGGGCTTTTTATATGAAAGAAGAGAATTAACATTAAAACACTCTACTTTACCGGTTAAAACACGTCACAAAACTTTCAAAAAAATTCAGGCTGCATAAAAAGCCAAAAACAACATATAAAAAAATTTTCAACTCAATCCGCGAGGGTCAGGCAGATGACCAGCTGAAGTGACTCAGAATGCCCTATATATATTTATCATTTAAATGATTTTAGTTTTATGGTATCGCACAATTATTCTAATCAGTAACAAACAATTCAGTGACTTGCCGTTTGATGAGTCGTTGGACCTGGATGGCTGCCGTTTGGTGTCAGCACGTAGTTGAGTTTTCGCTCGGCTTGTGTTGAGCGCCTTTGTTGCTCGTATATATGTGTATACGTATATGCATATGTATATATATATATATATATATATATATATATTTAAATATAATTGTTCAATTGGTTTACAATAAACTATACATATATTATTATATACTTTTATATAGATATTAGAATTGTTGTTAGCTTTTATTTTACACAAATAACGTACTATCACTTTGTAATAAGTTTATAATGAATACATTATATATTTTAATCATTAGTTTCATATTATTTGCGCAAAACTGAAAATGCTGTCACTTCAAATTTAATTAATTTATGTTGTTTGAATATAATTATTATATATATTTTGTATATATGTTTATTATAAGTGTATAATAAACATAAGTTGCACAAATGTATGCACTTGTCACTTGGTTGAATTTAATTAATTCACTTAATTTTTATATTTATTTTGTTGTTTTTGATAAAATATATTATTTTATTTAAATTTGTTCAATCTAAATGTCCCTGGTTTCGGCATCAAAAAATGTTGGATTTATTGCCCGTTAAGGGATTTATATCGAGTAATGATTTTAGGATAACTTATTTAAATAATCAACACAGTAATATTTTTGTTTTTTTTTATTGTTATTGTTTAATTTTAATAATTATCATTTCAATTACTATTTAAATTTCATGTTATTATTTAATTTATTTATTAAATTAGTTTGAATTTTATTTATCAAATTGTTAATTTCTTTGAGTTGATTTTCAGTCAGAGCAATTGACAAGAGAGAGATGCGTAGGCTACAAGATTGCAAATGCAACTAAACTGGAAAAAGGTCCAGGAAGCTAACTAGCTTCTGGGCCTCAACATGAAAATTCTGGAAAATTCTAGAAGGCCAAACGACGCTTGTATAACTAAGCGTTGCTTGGACCCGACAAACTTTTCAAAATGTTTTTACATTTCTTTTATTTTATTTTCCGAAAGACTGGGTGGTCTTCGAGGTTAGCGGCCTAATCCCCATTGTCCTTAAACTGCAACGTTTTTCTAATGGCAAAAGTTGTCAGTCTGAGGCATTAGTTGGCATTGACTCGTGCCATCAGAGGATTAGGCGAGCTAGCCCAATGTTTCTTGTAAATTTTATCTTTGATTTATTTTTTTATTTTACTTTACATTTTATTTTATTTTACAAAAATGAATTTTACCTTTTTTCTTTCTCTCTTCTCACTCACCTCTCTTTCCGACGGAACAAAATTCTAAGCGTATATCTACAGCACCAGTCTTAAAAAAGCAAAACTGAAAATCATTTTCAATGGAACACATATGTCAAAATATCCTTCATCATTTTCTAATATTATAGCATCATCATTATTGATCCATCCTGCATTTTTATAATTCAATTGTGAACTTAATGATAAATGATTTTTCATTGTAGATGTTATACCAACATTCTTTGATTTATCAACTAAAACTCCATTAATTTATAGCGCATTTCATTAAATAAAAAACACATAGCAGCATTCGCAAGCTTCAAAACAGAAAAATCAACAGCACCGGCATCTGGATTATCTGCATTATTTACAATAGCATGTGTATGACTGAATTTTCCACTTATATGTATATAACTTTTTGATGATCAAACAAACAAATCTTGATTTTGTATTGATATTCTTATTTCATCACTATTATCGAAACTGGTTGATCCGAATGATTTATGAGCATGTAGCTCATAGTTGGATATTTAATTGTTGAATTAAACTGGTGCGTTAATATCGAGAATATTTTTCTCACTCATTTTGACGTGTAAAACAATTAAGAAAAGTAATATTTATCCAATTAAAGTTCCAAAATTTTTTCCTACTTTTAGACCTAGACTTTGCAGATAATTGATATTCTGTGGTGTCAACTTCTTGACTGCTCGATTCAGACTGACTGAAGGTGTCTATGATGTGCTGCTTTTCTAAGAAGCCTCACGTTTTATAGCGCGTGAGGTAAAGTAAATTTCTAATCCTACGATTTTACATGTAACGTAATGGTTATTGTTTCACCACGGAAATTTACTAATTTTCCGTTTTGATCAACAATATATATATATTGTTTGGATTTTTTTTTGATCCACGTAAGCTCCTGTTGCAATGTTGCACTCAATTCTTAATGTATTCACTTTTAGAATATTAATTGGGTGATCTGATTCATGTATTTCGTTAGCCTTTAATACTTTCGGTTCAAATCCTAGTAAACCTGCCGGGGATTTTGATTTTTTCAAAATTAATGTTTTTATCACTTTTGATATATGAACGATATTTGATATATTGTTTATTATCCATATATCAACGATCATTTGATATATGAATATTCCAGTTGGTATTTCAACTATTTCATTACTATTCAAAAATGAAATTATATTATTACCACCATCGTTATTTGGTAATGAATTGAATGATAAAAATGAAATTAGTGCTAATGAATAATTTTTTTCACTTAATAATTGTATTGGTGGAAAGTAATCAGTTTCTAAGACTGAGGATTTACCCGTTAAAGTTGAAATAAATGTATCGTTTACCGTCAAAATCGATAAATAACTGATAGAAAATTTTTTTTTCTCATGCTTTCATAGTTTTCAAAAAAAAATTTACAGTCATTTCAACGAAAAAAAACAATTGTAGTCTTGAAAAATTAAAACGTACCATAGCGATTTTGTCATGTTTTTTTTTTGCTATTCCCCGATGAAAAAATTACAACGCATGAAGAAATTTTTACAGATACCAAATTTAAAATTTAAAATAATCCAGTCTAAAAATTACATTGCACCATAGCAAAAAATATTTTTTTTTTTTTTGCTTTGTTTATTTCTAAATTTTACTTTGTTGTTATGGACAAAATTAAAATGATCCTCTGAAAATTTACAATGTACCATAGTAATTTCAATAACTTTCTTGGATTTCCTGTAGGTGTCACTAACAAATACAAAGCAACATATTTAAAATTACAATGGGCCATAGAAAAATTGATGAAGGACTCAGAAATGTCAACTGCCCCAACTTTTTAGTCGACTGCGCAGGCGTGACTTTGCTTATTTTCAAATTGTTAATGTAAAACAAATAATATTACCCTTACAGATACGTTGTTGTGGGGCAGCGGATAACTCGTAGGATATGAATCCTGATGATATGGGGTTCAAATCCTAGGCTTGAAATGTTTTTTTACAATATTTTTTTACGAGCGTTTATAAACATAATAAATTTTGCATTTGCCCATCGCAAGAATTACTATGGTACACCGCGGAAGGTCGCACGGCCAGTAAGTGGCGTTTTTCAATGAAAATTGCTACGGTCTGTCTCAAAATTTAATATGATGCTCTTATGGTTCCAGCTTACTGTAACACAACGCAAAAATTGCTATGGTATTATATTTAAAAAAAATGTAAATTTTTCTCCGTGCATAAAAGATTACTGGGAATCATTGTGATTACAAAAAAAAGTAATGTTACGTACCAAGTTGATGGATGAAATTACTTTGGAATAACAAGAGTAAGAAAGAATATTGAATCGAAAATTATAATAATATGGTAATCCCAGAAGAATTAAATTTTATCAACTCGGTATTTAACGTTATTTTGAAAAATCCTCTTATTTTGTTATTCCCTACAGGGTAACGGCTTAGGAGGGAATGTGTTTTATTGCAGATGAACCTTGTTACAAGAATATCACTAAACCAATGTTGTTGTAGAGCGTGTCAATCTGGATGGTCGTAGCTTAGAAATATTCAGTCGGTAATAAGTCGCAGCACAGAAAAAACAACACCCCGGAGAAATGCCACAGGCAATTAATTGATAGGATTAGAAAGGGTAGAATAATAAAGGATATAATAATTTGTCACCAGGATCAGTTTATATTCTAACTTCACTGATATGAATTTATTTTTATTTATTTTTAAAAGTTAAATTGATATTTATTTATTTTTATTTTTAATGGATTTTGAATTCATTTGAAAATGATTTTTTATTAATTTATGATCTGAATAACATAAAGGTTGTCGCAAGAGTGATTATTAGAGCAAAATTTAATTATAACTCACATAAAAATTAAATTAAAAAGTAAGGATGATCCTTGGTGGAAACATCTTCAACCAATCATAATTAATGGTTCTCATGCTAGTCAGCGTTTAATATTTTGCTTAGACATTATTCATAATAATTGCTAAACTCAACGGATGTTGAATATTGAGTTGCTGATATAAATGCCACTATGGCTCGGAAAAATAAAAGTAAAAATGAAAAATAATATTGAAAAAGTAAATAATATTTATATAAAATGTCAAATTTTTATGTTTATTGTTTTTTTTTCTTTAAAACTATTAAAGATAGCGGAAAAAACTTACAATGCGGGCGATAGAGTTTTTTAAGACGTAAAATTAGAGCCTAGTACGAAGTTTTCAACTCAATTCTACGTTGAGTTATTTTTTGAATAAAAATCAATGTGCCGGTAATATCAATTTCTCTTGATGGGTATAATTTATAAAAATTTATTGTTTTTTATTCTATATTTTGTGAATCATTCGAATTAATATATGGAAGCATTATGTCAGTAATATCAATTTCTCTCAGGATGACAAATAGTTCATGAAAATATTCTTTTTTATTTTGATTTTGTAAAACATTTAAATTAATATATGAAAATGTTATGTCTATAATATCGATTTCCCTCAAGTGTGAATATTCTTTTTTCCTATTCAATTTTCCATTTCATAAAATAATATCAGTTTGTCTTATGTAAAAATGAGTCATTTTGAAAATAACAGTTGTCTTTTTTCTATTTATATTAGGAAATGTATTAAGTAAAAATATTACTTTCTTACGAACAAAAATATTATATTCTTTTTTCAAATATAAAAACTAATTTAATATTAAATTTTGTAAATATGAAAAGAAATATAAATGTATCATAATTATAATAATAACAATAAATATAATATAAGAATAAGATAATCGTAGTAGATGATTTTTTTAATCCTTTAACTACTTGAAAAAAATTTTCAGTAATTTATTTGAATGTTTTACTCAGTCTTTTTTTTTTTTTTGAGGATTTTAAATAATAAATAAATATTGTTGAAATTATTTTATTCAAAAATACAAACAAGTGAATACACTTTGCGTGTGTCTCGTGTAAATATTTCTCATGGATATCTATCAGAAATTAAAAAATAATTGTTAAAAAAAAATGAATAATTGAGAATATTCAAATATATAATAATAGACCCATTTTTCTGTACCAGAATAAATTTCATATTTTATTAGACTTTGATATTAAATAAAAGTTTGAATCCAAATATTTATTAATTATACTGTTTTTAAAATTATGTAACACATGTTTGATAATTTGAAAATACGTATTATCATTGATAGTGAATCTAGTTGAAAGAAATAAAAATATATCTAACCATAGGTGCGTGAGTACATTTATACATGAATTGTATGAAAGTGATAACGAAAAACATAAACTTGTACATTTAGCTATATGTACGCCCCTGACTATACAGTATATACACTCGTTAACAGTATACACTTATCTCTCATAAATCACTATAGACATTCATTTGTATGTTCCATCGCATAGTGCATTGACTACTTCAAGTATCTTCTTACTTGATTGAGGGATAGTACATATATATTACGAACCGATTGATTGACCTGCACGGCGAGAACTATCAGCCAAGGTTAACAACGAGGATTTCTCACCATCCTCCTCAAAATTACCGGGGGAAGCCATGTTGGTTATCTCGGGAACCAACAACCGTGGGAGTCACGAGAACGAATACAGGAGCCTAACTCAGTTTTAGAAATGGTAGAGGGGCGCAGTCCACCTGATCGGACCATGAAATACGTAACCAAACCTGAGGAAACTATCGTGAACCAAGTATAGTGTGTTACATACGCCTATATTACATTGCGACTATACTATAGTAAAATACCTACGTCACAAGTATCGTAAGTGTGGGAGCAAATAGTCTACACGTGAGATATGTACTTTGTATAGAGAACCATACAGCGATCCATCGCGACCAGGTCTTACACATACGTTGCCATTGCAATAATAATATATCTCAATATTATTATTATTGTTATTATTTACGGCGATCCATTCGTGAACTCACACATACACATTGATGTGTGATGATAATCTAACTATCACATGCGCATTGGGTAGTGAGAATATAATAATAATTATAATTATAATAAGAGAGCCATATAGCGTGATCATGAGTATTAGTCTGGCATTGGAAATTCGGACAGAGTTTCTCCAGGACTTAACTTTTGATACCTAGAGAGCCTTTACGAGATATCCAAAGGATGTCGAGAGAACCAGTAGTAAACCAAGAGAGCCAGTCATGAAAAGGTAGAGATCAGTTCGAGAGCCAGACGAGTTGTGTCGTTTCACGACGACGTTAAGTGCTTAGCTACTGAGGGCTCTTTTCTCACACTTGCGCGCTTTCCCACCTATTGCCCCGGACATGCGCAGCACGCTTTCCTAGCCCGCAACATGGATCGCCCGCTCGACGGATGGAGGAAAGACTTTTACCATAAAGACGTTTAAAGTATCAAGCCTGCTATGGGACTTCGAATATATACGAAAAATTTGCCACACTGACACCACTCGTAGCAGACTTAACCCTCCACAGAGCTATAGCAGTGACCCTTGGAATTATTAATAATCAGCTCCCATTAATTATTAACAATTTGCACGACAGCAAATAAATAATCAGAACTCATTACTCGTTAACAAGCTCTTTCTGTTGATTATTTATTTCGAGAACGAGAATTTTAATTCCAACAATTAATTCCTTAAATTATAATTCTTTGGCAACCTTAATTCCTTAGCTTCATCTTTTCATTAGCTACTGCTTTCCCTTGGACATTTGTATTTTTAATAAATAAATTTACATTTTTTTATTTATGAAATAAATAAAAATGTCCAAGGAAAAGCAGTAGCTAAGGAAAAGATGTAGCTCAGGAAAAGATGTAGCTAAGGAAAAAATGTAGCCAGAAAAATTATGCGGTAAGCAACATTTATTTTTTAGCTACATCTTTTTTCCAGCCGCTGCTTTTTTTGTTGGACAACTTCATTTTTTAAAATAAATTACATGTAATATATTTATGTAAGAAAAAAAAATGTTGCTTGAAATATGTTTCTTTGACAATATTTTTTTCTTAGCTACAACTTTTCCTTAGCTACTGCTTTCCCTTGGACATTATTTTTTCTTATATAAATATATTACATGTAATTTACTTTAAAAAATGAAAGTAGGGGGGTTATAAGAGTTCTGGACCACGGAAAACCGCGAGATTGTGGGTGGGATGGGTGGGTGGTATTTGAATAAATTTGGGGTAGAAAGTAAGAGAAGAGAATGAGAGAGGGGAATAAGAGAGGGGAATATGAGTGGGGAGTCTTTTCGAATTTCGGCCATTTTTATTATTTTTTTTTTTTAAATTTGTGAGAAAGTGTTAAAGTGTTTCGAAGGAGATTTGAACTCACGGACTTCGGATTTAAAATCGAGCGCGCTATCCCCAAGACCACGGCTCAATCTTATTGGATGTTGGAAGTAGAAGGTGAGTAATACTGGAAAATTCGAAAATTTGTTGTAAATGGAAAAATTTACTTATAATAATTGTTTTTTTATTTATTGATCAATTTTTTTTCTTTTTTTTTTTATTATATAACTAACCGATTTTTAAGTTCTAAGCCAGTTATAAAATGAGCGTCGATTTGTTTGGTCGTTATTTTGTTGGGTCTGCTGATAGATCTAGATCAGGGCCTCCTGGAATTGGCTTTAATTTAGATGAATATAATAATTTCGATATTGGCAACCGGCGAATATGCAATGTTGCAACACCTCAAGATAAGAAGGATGTTGTAACTTTAAAATTATTCAATGAAATGAAAAAAAGTGTTGAATTGAATTATGAAAAATTGGGTGATATAATTGGAATTAATGGCTGAAAATGTTAAAATAAAAGAGCAATTAGATGTTTTACAATCTGCCATTAAGACTGCTAAAAAAAATATATAATTTTTTTTCTACTTTTGCTGTAAAATAGAAATAATTTTAGAAAAAAAAAGTGGGAGTAGTGAGTTAAAGAGGGCAAGAAATTTGTTGAAAATCAAGCCTTGAAAAATATCTTCAGTTAGCTCCAAAGCCTTCAGTGAAAAAGGTATACAATAAATTTGAGTTGAAAAATAAAATAAAAATAAATGTCTGCATTCATCGACTTCCAAGGATTTCAAGAAGAGCAAGGGTTGTTTGTGCTGAAAGAACTAGCTATTCAACCATTAAGTTCAAGACTGACTCCAATATCTAAAATATTTAAACCACCTTGTGATAGATCACATTTGAGTGAAACTTATCAAGAAACGGTATCAAAATGTGAAATGAATCATCATGGTATGTCGTGGGAACAAGGTTGTGAAGAATATAACGACATTTCACCAATTTTAAATCAATCAATAAATGGAAAATTTGAATATTTATTTGTAAAAGAAGAAGAGAAAAAGAAATGGTTAAAATTTGTTTTACGTGAAATTCAAACAACAATTTTCAATTTGGATGATTTAAATTGTCCAGACATAAAAACTCTGGAAGAACAACATCCAGCTATAAGACACTCAAGGATTCACATTAATTGTTCAACTTACAAATGTTCAGTTGAAAATGTTCAACGTTTTCGATCATGGTATATTAAAACCTTTTCAACCAGACCAAGTTTAAATAAATCGATTATCCATTATTGTGCTGTTGAAAATATAAATGATTTGGCTAAGACAGAAATTAGTTCACTTCCAATCATGGCAATAATAAAATTTGCGCCAAATCAAATAGATCAAATCTGGGATAAATTATCAGATAAACAACAAATGAATAAAACAATTTTAGGACTAAGAAAATGTAAGCAGCATCCTTTACAAAATGATTATGAAGATGAAATTGGTCTTTTTTTATAAGTACCAGTAAAAGATTGTGTAAAATGTAAAGAATCAAGTTCGAATGAAAATTGTAATATGTAAAATAAAATATAAATATAAAATAAATTACATAAATAAATAAATTGATAAATAAATAATTTTTTCTTGTTTTTTTTTTTCAAACCCAAAAAAAAAAAAAAAAATTTCCTGTAAAAATAATTAAATAAAATTTTTTTTTTGTTATAATTTTCTCGGAAAAAATATAAAGCATTTTTACCGTCAAAGAAATTTAATCTATTTTCCTCAAAATTTGTAATGCTCCAAAAACATGCTGTGAGTTACATACTGTGAATTCACAGTTTGCAAACATTGGGGTTAAATAAAGCATTCAGTTGACAAAGAAAATTTTTCTTTTTCCCAATTTTTAATCTTATTTCCCTGAAGAAATTTATTTCTTCTTTTTGCTACATATTTTTCTTTATTTTTCAATGTGGGAAATATTTAACCGAGCAACATCTGGAGCAAAAGCCATGATTTAAACTATAACACAAGTCACATTTCTCATAATATTTTTCACCGACAAATAATCCATTTCTCAGATATTTTTTTCTATAGAAATTCCTACTCTTTTAAAATTTAAACAATAAGCAAAATAAAAATTATCATATTTTTTCTGGGGGGGAGAAGATCTTTGTGCTCCTATAAATGCCCATGTTTTCCTCAACATTATCATCAGTTCCTCAGAGCAGCACCAAGTAACAACTAACTCACCAACAAGAAAAATTAAGCTGTAAGTTTCTTTACTTCATATTTATTATTATTAATAAAAATATATAAACAATTATTTAATTACATATACAACTTAACACACACATACTAATTTATTTTAATAAATTTTTTTTTTTTTGTTTAGAAATTTTTAAAATGGCATTTGCAAAAACTAAACAACTTCAAAAAGCTAAGGAACGTAAAGCAATCAAAGATTTATCAAAAAATGTAGCATATAAAATAACCAAACTGCTCAAGTTTTCTGCGGGAAAATATGGAGCAGCAGCTACGGTTGAAATTGATAATTCATGTTATCTATATCTACCAAAAAGATTCGCTGACCTTTTCGACAAGGATGAGCAAGAATATTCCGAGCTACAAAACGCTATAAAAGAGGGAAGTTTAATCATGACTCTTGATGGCAAAATTAATAGAAATATTAAATTTGACAATTGTTTAATAAAAGACAATGATTTTGTTGATGAAATGATGATTGGGGAAATAAATATATAAAACAAAAAATAAACCTTTTTTTCTATTTATTTATTACATTAATTTTTTTGTTTACATTATTTATTTTATTTTATTATTTTTCATTCTTAAATTTAAAATTAATTTTTATTATTTTAACTTAATTTATGTACAATGCCACTGATTGGTTTATATTCAATTATATTATCATGTAAAATTAAACAATAAGCTGCAGTTCCTTGTGGAAAATTGTTTTTAGATTCAAATTCCAAACGTACATCTACAGCACCAGCTTTTAAAAGTTCATTTTGTTTACTACAATCAATTACAATTAATGGTGATTGATGGATGAAAGAATTTTTTGATATCAAATCTATTTTAGCTCCATAATAAGACTCAGAAAAATTAGAATACATATCATACAATAATGAAAATTGATTTTTCGAAATGTCAAGATTTAAATTTCCATATGGGAAAATTTGTGAGTTAAGATATAATTCAACATTTGTTATATTACAATGATCAAATCTTGTTGCATCTGCATGCCATACGTTTTTTCTATTTGTTTGAAAAGCAAGAATAACATAGCGAGGTTTTTCCAGTTGAGTTGATGTCTTCACTGTCCAAATATGATGATTTGTTCTTGGTAGCAGTGGATACTCATAGAGTTCCCAGGTCCTGAACCCAATAGAAATGACTGGATCTTTTTGTATATATTTCATCATTTCCATTTTATTTCTATTTGATAGTGTTACATATGGCACTAACCATTCAACTTTTGTAATTTTTAAATCAAATTTAACTTCTTCTTGAAAAGTTGCATTATCTCTCACGATTGAATTTAAATCAGAGCGAGATCGTACCAGAATAATTTCATGTTTAGCGTTAACAATGATTTTTTGATAGTCTTCAGCAAAGCCAAAAAACATTTTCAATGGTATGCATAAATCAAAATATCCATTTTCATCTGTTAACATCATCTGCTCAAGTCCATTTAACCATCCAGCATTTTCATTATTCTCTCTCGAATTAATTGATAAATATTTTTTTATTGTTGTTGTAATCCCAACATTTTTGGATTTATCAACTAAAACCCCATTTAACTCATAACGCATTTCTTCAAATAAAAAACGCATTGCATTATTAACTAGTGAAATACCTATTGGTACATCATTATTTTCTTCTTTACATAATTTTCCACTTATATGAATGTAGCTTTTACATGGCAAAATGAATAAATCTTGGTTTTGTATTGATATTCTAATTTCATCACTATTCTCAAAGCTTGATGATCCAAATGTTTGATGTGCATGCAGCTCATAGCTGGATATATCATTGTTGAAATGAACTGGTGCGTTGATATCAAGTATATCACCCCTTTTGACGTGCAAAACAATTGAGGCAAGTTATATTTACCCAATTAAAGTTCCAAGTCCAGAATTTTTTACTTTTAACCCTAGACTTTTTAGGTATGTTATATTCTGAGTTGTTAATCTCTTCACTGCTCGATTGAGACTGGTTGGTGATGTTCATGATTTGCTGTTTTTATATGAAAATCCTCTCTTTATTGTGCGAGAATTAAACTCAATCCCCATCACTATGATTTAACATGTAGAGTGATTGTAATTGTTTCATCACGAAAATTAACAGCTCGACCTGCTTGATCAACAATTCTCAGTTGTATGTAATCTATTGACTTCACAGTAACTGGTAAATAAATAGGAGAAGTTGGTACTTCTATTATTTTATAACCAGGTGGTACAGCAGGAAAAAAACTGTGTATTGTATGTACTTTTTGGTTGTTGCAATAAGCCCCAGTTGTTATATTACACTCTATACGCAAACTATTAACTTGAATTATATTTACTGGTAGATCTGACTCATGTGTTTTACCAGCTTCCAATAATTTTGATGTAAATCCAAGTAAAGGTCCTAGTGATCTTGGTCCAGTGAAATCAATTATTTTATCGCTTTGGATATAATTATGCAGAGTATTATTGTTGCAGCTTAACTTGATAGAATGTATTTTCAAGCTTTGAATAAGATCATCTATTTCGTAGCTGCCAGTTGGTATTGTAATTGATTCAGAATGACCATTAGCCTCAATAAATTTAATTTGATTATTATGGTTATCAATATTTGGTATTGAATTAAATGTTAAAAAAGAAATAAGTGCTAATGAATAATGTTTTCCTCTTGTTAATTGAATTGGAGGAAAATATTGAGTTTCAAGCACTGATGATGTACCACTTAATGTTAAAGTAAATGTATCGTGCATGTTAAAAGTTCATTAAAGACTGATGTTAAATTATTATATTCAAGTCTTTTATAGTTTTTCAGCAAGGAATGCAAGACATAAATGGCCACAATTAAATGTATTCCAATCTTGATATCGTTTATGATTGAAATTGATGCTACCAACATCAAGGTAACTGACAAGATCTTTTGGTGGTTGCAAATTACCAAAACTATCAAAATATATTGCTAAATTGTTGTTGAGTTTTTTATATGCAACCCAATGTGTTCCAGGATTTTGTTTATCATCTAAATTAACAACTCCTGATTCTCGTCTCCAAGAACCATCTCGGGGCATATCATTCCGCATGAAAACACCACGAAAATTTTTTATTTTTAATTGATTAGCAAATTTGATAATATCACCGTCAGTCAAGGCTCTCTGTGGTAGCATCACATCTAGTTTTTTGGAGTTAAATAGAATCCCATTCCGCTTTTAATTGGTGCTAAATGAAGTCCTTTCCCAATAGCAATTGATTCCATTTGTTTATTATGTCTTACAGTTTCTTGTAATTGATTTTTACTTGATTTTACTGCATTAATTGCCTTAACAACACCTGATGCTCCACCAACTAGTCCACCTAAGGTAAAATACTGTTATGGCTGAAAGCATTGGAATTAATAGTGGTAATGCACCACCACTTATACTTTTAGCAACTGGTAGCACTCTTGGCATCAAGACAGCAGACTTACCACCAACATTTTTAATAGCTCCTCTTGCTCCTTTTAATGCTGCTTTAATTGCTATTGATGGAACATTGGATCCCTTACTTGCTTCTTTAGCAGCTTGTACAATTTTCATAAATGATACTTTTTTCTTGAGATTTTTTCTTCTATTTTTCTTGCTCTTCTTGCTTTTTTTCTTTTAACCAGAATTATTTCTATTTTTTATCAGTTTTTTAATTTTTTTTAATTTTCCACCAGTTGTTTTACGTTTTTTAACACAATTTTTTTTATTCACACAACCCATACCAAATCTTGATTTGATTTTCATTGTTCCAGTTACAAGTGCAGCTGCAGCTCTTTCACCTAGACTTGAATCCTTGGCAAAAATTCGTTTTGAAGCTTCACGCGCTAAAATATCATCAGCTAGGTTCCTAGCTTTAATATCTTTCTGATTTTTCGAGTATGCGATATCGTGATTTTTACAAGCTTCGTCTAGAGGATTTATTCCTCGATCTCCTCTTGCCAAACGTTTCTCTAGCTTAGTTCCAGGTCCACAAAAAGAATATCCAGGTAGATGTAATTCGATAGGTAGTTTATTAATAATTTTATTTAATATTCCTTATCCAAAACGTTTTTTATTTTTCTTATTATTTTTATTATTTGTATGCTCTATCATGGTTGATGATTGACTGATTTTTTCTATATAAAACAGTTGACTTTATACTTTTTTAATTAGTGTTGATCAAGATGGAGTACAAGAAGCAAGCTCTCAAATTACCAGTGATAAACTTTGATATAATTACAGCAAAAAGTGGTGAGGGTTTAATTCAGAAAAGACATGGAGACTTATTGCCAAATACGATACGTTGTGCTATAATTGGTGGAAGTAATTGTGGTAAAACCAACGCACTTATGAGTTTAATTGTTAATCCAAATGGTTTACGTTTTGCTAATATTTATATTTATAGTAAATCATTATACCAACCAAAATATCGATATTTAGAAAAACTATTGGAACCACTTGAAAATATAAATTATCATAAATTTTCAAGCAATGATCAAGTAATTCCTGTTGAAAAAGCAAAACCAAACTCATTGTTTATATTTGATGATGTTGCAACTGAAAATCAACAGCCAATAAGGGATTATTTTTCAATGGGACGTCATTGTAATGTTGATTCGTTTTGATGTGTCAATCGTATGCTCGAATTCCCAAGCATTTGATTCGCGATAATATTAATTTCTTAGTTGTGTTCCCTTGTGATCAGCTAAATCTCAAACATATTTGGCAGGATCATGCAAATATTGATATGGAGTATAATAAATTTCTTCGGATATGTATCAAGTGTTGGGAAGAGAAATATTGTTTCCTATGTATTGACAAAGATCGCAATATAAATGATGGAAGATACAGAAAAAATTTTGATTGTTTTATAAATATAAATAACGATAAAATTTGTTAAAAAAATATTAGTTCATGTTTAAATCCTGTCGAATCAACATGCCTCTCAAGAAGGAAGCATTGTCGAAAGAAGCAAAATTTCTTGAAGAAATAGAAAAAGTTAGAGATGTAATAAAGAAGAAGCATCAATTATTAAAATTAGGGAAAGAAAGCATATCTGAAACTGCTAACGAGTACTTAAAACCAGTCATCGGACCACTTGAGAATATAGCTGCTAAAATAACACCGATAATAAACAATAAAAAAAACAAAATTAGTAAAAACAACACATATGATTCTGAGAGAGAAAAAGACAGTATCATTTCTGATAGAACGCATTCAGGTACTTCTGGAAATATAAACACAGAACAAAATCTCAGTTCTGATGAGGAAACAGAGGCTTTCCATGATACTATTGAAGATCTGCAACTGATAGAGCAAGAGGCTGATGAAACAGGTCTTAAAAATGATTTAACAACTCAATATTTAAATAAAATAGATACTTTACAATGGGATAAAGATTATGGGGTTAAAAGAAAAAACAGTGGAGAATATAAAATTGGAAATGCTGAATTACTATTCGCAAATAATAATATGATTGTTGCTGATGAAACGTATGAAATAACCCAAGGACTACTGGAATTATTATTTATGAAACCCCCAGAAAAAACCAAAGTCACTCAAATTGATGAAAAAAATTATGCTCAAATTCTTCTCAACACAAATGCACATTTAAGATATCATAATTCTAAAAATACAGTGAAAAATTCAGCATCACAAAGGTATATTACATTCATATTGCCTCACATGAAGAGTACACAACATCATGGTTCTGGTTTACTACCAACAAATATGATAATTCAAAGCAAAAATCAATCTAAAGTTAATTATGTTTATTGGGATAATCCGAATGAGCTTGTTGATCGTTTAAGATTGCTAGTTGCTTCACGAACAGCTGGCAATCCAAGTCACGATAATGAAATCATGTCAATCATTGAAGAACTAAGAGAGGCCAACATTATACATTAACATTAGTTGAAATTCAGTCATCATACTACTCTCAATGAAACATGACTGAATTTAAAAGAGACATAGTGCGAGAGCTTCATCCACCAGCTCGCCGAAATTTTCCAAGACGTAAAGTTGATATTCGAGATAAGGATGAAACTTGGCAAGCTGATCGTGTTGACATGATTGAACACTCATCTGTAAATTCTGGATATAAATATATTTTGACTATTATTGATATTTTTTCAAAGTTCAGTTGGGCTGTTGAACTCAAAAGCAAGACCGGAAAAGAAGTATCAGCTGCAATGGAATCAATATTTAAAAAAGGACGAGTTTGTAAAAACCTACATGTGGATCAAGGAACAGAATTTTATAATTCCATTTTTCAAGCGATGCTAAAAAAATACAATGTTCATATGTATTCAACTTTCACCCATATGAAAGCATCAATAGTTGAAAGATTAAATAGAACAATTAAAAGTAAATTGTACTTTGAATTCAGTTTACAAAGTACTTATAAATGGGTTGAAATATCACCAAAATTAATTGAACAATATAATAATACAAAACATCGTACAATCAAAATGGCACCAGCAAAAGTTGTTGGTGACAATATAAAAATTTTAAAGCATACTGTATTTAAAAATTTAAATCAATATTATCAGAAAAATAAATTTAAATTAAATGATCATGTTAGAATAAGTAAATATAAACATGTCTTTGAGAAAAATTATAAACCCAATTGGACAACTGAAATATTTAAAATTATAAAAATAAATAACACATCTCCAGTAACATATAAACTTGAAGACTATCAACAGAACCCAATTGAAGGGTGTTCTATAATGAATCACATACTTTTCTTTAGGATAAAGAGTTGCTAATAATTTTGGGCATTTACTTGTAGATAAAGGAGGTATTTGTCGTTCTGGTGCCGAAGGTAAATCCCTATGTTCATCATGAAGCTCTACTGGATAATCCAGATCTGTTTCCAAAATATAACCCCATTCAGCATCATCTCCGATAGATTGTAATGAATTTATATCAAAGTTCTCAACCCACTGAAAATTACCTACTGGAAGTGTAGACGCCATTGCATAACCATATAAATTGTTAACATCAAAGTACATTAAATATGAATCTCTAATATTTAGATTGTATTCTTTCATATACTTATTGTTTGCAATGACATGGCGATGTGAACATTGTGATAAGCCACCTCTAATACCCCCCTCAATAAACAATAATTTATCAGCATCTATTAATAATTCCAACTCAATCTCTGTATATTTTAACATTGCGTTAAAACTCAACCCTGGGAGAGTGTAATAATGAGCTGGATCTAAATCATAGGTTTTCAAACAAAAATATCTAAAATTTTCAAATATATCAGCTAAAAGAAGAACATCTGTACGGAGATATAAATCTGAGTATTCTCCCAGATTTTTTAATTTAAATACTCTCCATACATTGCAAGCATGAGCATAATCATCATCACTTACATGCTCTTCATTAAGTTGAGAATAAAAATCATGTCTTGAGGGCAATTGTTCTTCATCAAATTTTTCCCAACAATCAATATAATCGTATGGAAATATACCTTTTTTTGTTATTAATTTAAATTCTTCCAAATTTTCACAATAGCTACGACTTATACTTTTATCATTATCCTCTAATTCATTTGCCAGTGTACTTATTGAGCTAGCCATGAATTTATAAGAGTCTATAAAACGTAATTTAATCCTAGTACCTTTAACACGTTTAGTGAAGCTTATGTAACTTTCCTTATTTAAAGCCAAAAGATCAATATCACCTGGAAATTGTTTTTTCAATGCTTTAATTATGAAATGGCTATCATAATTACTGAGACCATGAAACACCACAGCTATTATGCAAGATGTCTGATAATTAAGGTTGCATCTGAAATAATAAATTTTTATTTTAAAATAAATAATTTAAAAAATAAAAAAAAAACGGAAAAAATCGGAGAAAAATTAAAAAATTTGAAAATTTAAAAAATTAATTAAAGTAATTATACATACGCAACATGGGCCGGCCCCCGATACACCCCGCTGAGATGATAGTGATCACGTGCCTTAATGTTTTCCGCTGTGAACAATTTTTTACATATATGACACTTTGTTGCATTAAAAAATTGCAATTCTTCATCAAAAGTAAGATTCACCGGTTTGATATTTTCCAGTATATTATCAACATTGTGTGAGAGCTCTTCGAGTTCTTTAATAAACCATTCAATGCAATTTTCGTCTCTTTTTAATTTAAATTTAGAGAGCGTATTATCGTAAGAACATTTAACATAATATGCTACACTGTTTGGAATATGTTTTTGTTTAATTGTTTTTTTCAATGAATTATTAGAATTATCTGTCACTTTTTCTAATATACTTTCCAGGTCAGCATATACTACATAAGGAACTCGAAGCTGGTATTTGTAATTTTTTAAACTTTAAAATATTGTTTTTTTCTGTTGGCATCTCCATTGCATATTGGTTTTTTTCTCTACATGCAGGATTGTGAGAATCAATTGATTTTTGAGAATGGAAATATGATAAACAACGATCACATATAAATTTTTTACCATTATATGCTGAAACTTGTGCACTAATTAACCTAGATAAATTTTTAATGTAAGCAAAGTGATGGTTTGAGAATTCACCAAGTTTTCTTTTATTTGTAATATTATTAAAATCATATTCATCATAATCTTCATCATCTTCTTCTTCTTCTTCATCATCATCTTCATCTGCTGATTCATCTTGGAATCCATCAACTATTTTCTCAGGCTTTTCAATAATTAAAAGATGAATTGTTGGATGATTTGATGCATCATTATTACCCAAATAATATGGAACAATCCTTTCTTGACGTCTCTTTTTTTTTTCTTATTTGTACCATTTGAATCATCAACGCCATCACCTTCTTCATCATTAGATTCATCATCTAAATTATCAGTGTTATCAATACCATATACATTTATTTTTAAATTGTTATTTTTTTCGAATTGTTGTATTTTACACCAACTTATTGGAAATGTTATTCCATCTAGATTAAAATGATTCTTGTATCTCTCATATGAGGTAACTCTGTTTGGATGTGGAACCTTGTGCATGGCAGCTAACACACTCCAAATGAAGCAATAATTATCTTTATAATTTTTAACGTTTACAACTGATTTTGTTTTTATAATCCAATCAGGCATTTCAATAAAAGTTGATGAACCACCACGTAAAGGTACATAGTCGTTTATATTTATTTCTAAATGTAGAATTTCATGCAACCTGAACCACGCATTTTTTTCTCTTCTAGATCAGCTTTAAGTATCTCAAAGTTATTTGATAAAATATCATCAAGATTTGATGATTGCAATATTTCCATACATCCATCACTAAAATATTTTGTCTCAATTTCTATTTCTTCTTGTTTAACAATTCGAAAATTACAAGTCAAAATTGTATTAAGTTTAATCGCGCTCTTTTTGCTCAATTCATTCTCTAAACGATCAATCAACATCACTTTTGCATCTTCGAGAAATAAATCTAAATTTTTATGTAATATATTAATAATCATTCCAGTTCGCATTCGGTTTTTAAAAGCACTTTCTAAGTCACTCCATCGGATTCTTGCATCAATAGCATCAGCATGGTTTTGGTGTATTGTAGACTCTTCAACCATACCGCCTTTTTTCTGCAAATGCTCTAATTTACATTTCCAAGTAGTCAACAATGCAACTGTTGCACCAGTCTTTTCCTTTCTAGATCCTGTGAGGCCACCTAATGATCTATTGTAACGTTTTATATAATCTTGAATTTCGCAAATGTTCTTTACAATTCCCAAAGCATTCGGATTTTCTTTAAGCTGAGCATATGCTTGAGAGAATTTATTTTTCAGGTGAATCTGGTCTGGGAGTTGCTCCATTTTTAATATTATTTAACAAAAAATTTATCTGTAAAATAAAAAAACAAAAAAGATAAAAATATAATAAAATAATTTCTTAAAAATGTAAACAAGATTTTTTGCAAAATAATATTTAAACTAAAATCATGAAAATTATTGATATAAAAACTAAAAATTTAAACTTACCTTTTTATATAATAAAAAAAAAAACTTCATCATTTATTTATTTTTCCCATTAATTAATTAATTCATTATTCCATTAGTTTATTCTACGATTATTTTTCTTTTCATTTTTCATATTATAAAATAGTAGCATCTCATTACTCTTGTTATTCTTTAATTAGTACACGTGTTTATTCTTATTCTCTAATTCCATCTGTTCATCTATAATTTTTGATTTGTTTTTTATTTTTCAGAGGAATTCGGTGGAGAGGAAAATTAGTAGAAGACGAAATAAAAAGACCGAGCTGCTGAAGAGAAATCTCGATATAGGGCTGGACAGATCACTTGGAAGGAGACTGCAGATCAGCGCAGAAGTAAGTTACATTTTTTATTTTTTTATTTATTTTTTTTATTTTCCAATACTTTTCCCATAATATCCAATTGTTTATACTTATTCTAATTTTTTTGTTTTGTTTTTTCTTGTTTACAGCTTATAAAGCTCCGAATAATCAGCGATCGGTTGGACATGGACATCAGGGATACCACTAGAGTGATTGATCGTAAGTAATTTTTTTTTCCTTTTTTTTTTTTTTTTCATATAACATTTTTTTAATTATTACATTTTTTAATCTTGTTTTTTTCTTTGATTTATTTTGTTTCAGGGATGTTGAAAAGAGAGACTGGTGCTGCGAGGGTCTTGCCGGATATTCCATGCCCTCTGGATGACCCCATCCATGATTCCGATGGTGAGGGACCATAGGATGGAGCAGGGGGGCAAATTCATTTGATTTTCACTTTTTTTTTATTGTAATAATAATAATAATAATAATAATAATAATAATAATAATAATAAGATTTTTTAAATAAAAAAAAATAATCGTAAAAATATATATGTAATTGTGTTTTTTTTTCTTTTTTACCATTTTTTTTTAGAATTTAATTTATTTTTCCATTTTTTTTTTTTTCAATTATGTTACACGATCTTTGTATATTTTTTTTTTGTTTTTCATTTGTTTATTGTTCAAGTCATTGGTTTTGTAGTTGTTGACTCATTGATTTAGATTTTTTATTATTTATTCATATATTTGTTCGGTTATTTATTTATGTATTTATTTATTGAATTATTCATAGTTTCTGGAGGTTAGGGAATTAAAGATAGAAATGAGATTTTTTTTTTTGTTTTATTATTGTCATTTTTTTTTTTTTATTTATTTAAACCATGTACATTTATATATATATACATTTATTTATGATTATCGAGAAATCTTTCAAACTGATTAAGGGTTGTGTTGGCATTACACATAGTTGGACCCCATTCATATTCTTCAACTTCTTCTGGGTAGAGAGCTTGCAGGTCCCTAAAAGTTCCATCCCTAGTGATTGGTGTTAATTTTGCCTCATATTGACACCAAGCAATTTCTATAACAAAAAAAGAAAAAAAAAAATCTTTTATTTATGAATAAAAAAATTTTAAAAAAATGTAAAAAACACAAAAAATTTTTACTTCTCTCAGTTTCTTCCAATATTTCTAACAACTTTATATCTTCACGTATCGAAGAATTTTTTGTGTTATACTAGAAATAAATAAATAATTAAATATTTACAGAAAGCACTTTATTATTATTAATTATTAAAATTTTTTTATTACAAAATGCATGTAGTATTCTCGTTGGTGTTGCCAAGTCCAATCATGCACTCGGTTGTCCTTTTCAAGTTTAAGAAACTCAGCATAAACTTTTCTTGTCTCTAAATGAATCTGGGAACAATTTTTATCATTATTCAAATATATCATTTTTTTAAACAATAATCACTTAGTTAAAATTGAAAAGCAAACCTTTCTCAACAATAATTGTTTCGCCAAATATAATGGTTGAGCGTACAACCATTCTCGCTCTTTTTCCCTTTCGCAGGCACTCGTTTCTTTTCTAAAATTTAACTCCATTATTAATATTCTTTTCAATTTGCAACTTCACTCACGAAACGATAAAAACGAAAAGAAAAAATAAAAATGAAAATGAAAATGAAAATGAAAAAACTATTTCACAAATCAGCAAACCTTGCGGTGGGAATTGATATTAATTTTCGCATGAAAGCAATACGCATGAGAAAAAATAAAAATAATATAAACATTTTTCATAATTAAACAATTTGCATTGAAACCATATGTTTAAAAGTTTATGAAAAATTACATTATATATTTTGAAAAAAATTTTATCAACTATTTAATTGTTAAATAAATAAATAAACAATTCTTCTTTTCAACAAATTTTCGAATTTTCCAGTATCACTCACCTTCTACTTCCAACATCCAATAAGATTGAGCCGTGGTCTTGGGGATAGCGCGCTCGATTTTAAATCGGAAGTCCGTGAGTTCAAATCTCCTTCGAAACACTTTTTTTTTTTCTCACAAATTTAAAAAAAAAAAATAAATAAAAATGGCCGAAATTCGAAAAGACTCCCCACTCATATTCCCCTCTCTTATTCCCCTCTCTCATTCTCTTCTCTTACTTTCTACCCCAAATTTATTTAAATACCACCCACCCATCCCACCCACAATCTCGCGGTTTTCCGTGGTCCAGAACTCTTATAACCCTCTTACTAATGAAATGTCCAAAAAAAAGCAGCAGCTGGAAAAAAGATGTAGCTCAAAAATAAATGTTGCTTACCGCATAATTTTTCTGGCTACATCTTTTTCTTAGCTACATCTTTTTCTGAGCTACATCTTTTCTTTAGCTACTGCTTTTCCTTGGACATTATTTTTTTTTACATAAATATATTACATGTAATTGACTTTGAAAAAAAAGCTTGACCAAAAAAAATTAGCGTGTTGCGAGTACGCGCGGGGGAAGTGAAACTTCTTTCAGAGTAATGTCACGCTGAATATTAATAATAATAATAATAATATTAATACTGACAATAATATTCAAATATAAATATTATTAGTTAATAATAATTATTAGTATTTATATTTCGAATATTATTATTATAAATTTTATTATTTATATCGTCACATTAATGGAAAAAGGGCGTAAGTGCCATTTTTAGGAATTTTTTTTTTCTAAAAGAAAAAGGGCGTGAGTGCGAATTTATAAATTTTCGGGCTTTGCATCCAATTTTAAGGCTTAAAGAAAAAAAAAAAGTGCGTATGTTCAGGGACTTACGCCTTTCTTCCATTCTCAAAATCATTTTTAATAAAAGATGAAGATTTGTAATTATTTTTATGTTTTTCTTATTGATAATAAATTATGTATAATTATCAGTAAACAATCAATAATTTAAAAAATCCTGCCATTAAATGAATTTCAAATAAAATTGAAAGTATGCCCTTCATCTTTTATCGAAAATTACTTGATAACGGGAAGAAAGGCGTAAATCCTTGGACGTACGCTCTTTATCCTTTATCAAAGGTTGTTACGCCCATTCTCGCTTTTTTTTAAGTATTAAAATTAGATGAAAAACCCGAAAATTTATAAATTTGCACTTACGCCCTTTTTCCTTTAAAATTGACGTTTTTGGCACTTACGCCCTTCATTCTTTAATGCGACGATATAATTGATACTATCGATATTATTACTAATATTATATTGATATTATTGTTAATCATAATATTATTGGAGTTATTATTATTTATAACAATATTATTCATATATAACCATAGTATAAATAAAATAATAATTTCAAAAATATCATCGATAATAATAATATCAATATAATATTAGTAATAATAACAATAATATTATCGATTTATAATAATATCAGTGATATTAATAATATGAATAATAATATTGACAATAACATTCATATATAAATATTGATAATTATTAGTATTGATATTCAAAATATTATTATTATAGATATTATTATTGATATTAATACTATTGTGAATAATTGGTAATATTATCAAAATTATTGTTGTTATAATTATCATTTATATATATTTATAATAATTTTATTGTTATTATAATAATGATTCTTTAAACCCGCGAGATAACTATTGCTTGATACGTTCAAATGAATTTTTTTTAAAAATCAATTATTTAAGTATTAAACTCAGTTGAACTGTTTAATAATATTTAAATAAATAAATAAACAAAAAGTCGCACACGCATACACACATAGAAGCTGACGCTCACTGACGCTCCAAGTTTATACGCTATATATAGTGCATGTATAATGCTTGCCGGTATAGCAGAGAGTATAGTAGAAAGTATACGAGAGAGTAAACGCGAGAATAAACGCCAGAGTAAACGCCAGAATAAACGCCAGAGTATACGCGAGCGCGTAACGCTAGCAGGGCCTAGAATTTTTTTGCTACCCTCCGTAAAGAAGTTTCACTTCAAAAAGCAGTAGCTTAAGAAAAGATGTAGCTAAGAAATTCATGTAGCCAATTGAATTACAGGACAAGCAACTTTATTCTTCTAAGTATTGCTTTGCCTTGGTATTTGAATTCATTACTAAATGAAATCGATGTTATAAATAAGTTGAAAATTAACGAACATAAGACGCGCAGTATGAATTAGTGCATGTTTGTGGCTCCACCTTTAGCCTTGTTTTAGTCTCGTTTCGACGTCGAATCGAGGCTATAAACCGGTTATACCGAAACTGAATAGAAAAATACCTTAAAATTCATTAATTATGTTGTTTTATAAATAAGAATTATTCGTTTATCTGTAATTTACAATAAAACTATATAAAACAATTAAATAGTAACATTTTTGAGTTTTTTTTCAACTTTTTTTTTTTTGAGCCTTGTTTTTGTCTCGTTTCGACGTCGAATCGAGGCTAAAAACCGGTTATACCGAGACTGAATAGAAAAATATCTTAAAATTTATTAATTATGTTGTTTTATTAATAATAATTATTCGTTTATCTATAATTTACAATAAAACTCTATAAAACAATTGAATAGTAACATTTTTGAGTTTTTTCTCAACTTTTTTTTTTTTTGAGCCTTGTTTTTGTCTCGTTTCGACGTCGAATAGCGTAACAGCCCGACATCGAATAGAGCTCTCTCCCGGCGTCGATCCGAACGTAAAGCCTCGATCCCCGAGTCTAATTTCTACCTGAGATCAATTATGCGTTTTTATGGCATATTAAATCTTAATTTATCGATATCGAGAAGTTCTTCTATTGTTTTGATGTATACTATAGTATATATAGTTTACAGTCAGTAGCCTTGACTTAATTATTTATTAGAAAAAGAAATAATGTGGAGTATTACATGTGGTTCATTTTATATAAAAAAAAACAAATAAGTCGAATATATTTAGCTAAAGCAATCATTATAAATTTGTAGATGATATAATTTCTTATTTTATTTTATCTAGGTGACATTATGAATATTGATGACATACATGAACATGCACGTGATTCATTAAAAGTTGAGGTTAAAAAAGTCAAGAATATTATTAAAAAAAGAGCTCGTCGTTCAAACGAAAGAACAATGAACGTTGTTGTTGGATTTGTTGAATCTGTTGTTGCTACCAGGTTGCAAAAAATTAATAGTTTAATACGTTCAGTTCAACGAACAAGAGTTTTAAATAACCCTCAATTGATTGAACATCGTGACGATTTACATGTAACTTATCGTTTTACATTGATAATTGGAATTAATAAATTATGTAAATATAAATAAAGTCTAAAGAATGTTGATATATGAATTTGTTTTTTTTGTATTTTGTAGTTTCGTCGTCATTTATTTCGGATTTTTTAATTTTGTCGTTATTTATTTTGGATTTTGTAATTTTGTCGTTATTTATTTTGGATGTTGTAATTTTATTGTTGTTTTTTTGTCGTTATTTTTTTCGTCAGGTAGCCTTGTCGCATATGGGCTCACGGAGTTTGTTGGTGCTTGAGGGGGAAACGGACGCAAGCGGCCCAGAGGAGACCAAAGCAGGTTAAAAAATGGCTTCCAAAACTGGTTTTTTGTGGTTCGTATACCATTTAACTTTACGCCACCCGCTAATTTTCCTACTACTCTACTGACAAGCTGCTAGGATGTAATTTTATTCGATTTTTATTCTTTTGCTGTTCTACAACAACGATTCCATCCAGTTTTATTCATAATAGCATGATGATTGATTAATGATGATATGATAAAAGGCTCTAAAGCATCAGCATTGATAGAATAACATAAGGTTAGACTCATGATACCGTGGGTCTCATGATATCGAAGGAGATATTTTCAATCTATATTTTTGAGAGCAAATTATGTAAGTAAATGATGAAAGTTGTCGATAATCATTAAATAGTTTCATTTGAAACGATATTTCTTGTTCGTATCCGATGAGTTTTAAACTTACCGGTAGGACTTGGCGTCAGCTCTTTCATAGTTATAAGTACATGAATATCATAATGTTGAAATAGCTCTAGTCTTGGCCCTCTGGTACTTCTTTGGAGTCCATTAATCGCTGTTGTTACAGCTTTGGTGTACTCACGTACACCAAACGACTTATAAGGTACCACCATTCCCACCTTTTTACAAAAAAAACACAATGTTATGATTACTATTATTGCTTACTTCGATTTTTAAATATGTGCAGATTAACGATGAGAAAAATGACAGTCACAACTTTTTTGTCGTGCAACAGGAGAATGACCATTTTGAGTCTTTTTTTTCGCAAATAGTATCACAGTTTCTAATGGTTATTATTTTGTTATGTTACAAATGTTTATACGACAAATGAACGTAAGGCTATTTTTTTGTCATTTTTTATTGAAGGTAAAAATTTACCAGTCTAAATTTTGTCTAGATTCAGAAACAATAAGAGATTTTGAATAAAATTTTTATTTTCCTCTCATTTATTTTCAAAATAAATTTATTAAACACTGGAAACCAGTTATAATACGTAGATTTTATTACATAAAATATTACTCAGCCAACAAGCTTACACTTATTTAGTATTGCGAACAAATATTGATTGCTTTTTAAAGTAGTACTCAAAGTTTTCTTGACACGTTGCATTACATTAATTAATCGTTTTTTCCCTGAACACTCAAAGTATGATGATGTATAGCTTATTATTACTAGGTTCACAATTCAATCTGGATTGTTTTAGGAATAAATAGGTTTTGCTTAAACTAAGACCACTTCTTACTTCAGTAGATTGACGAATACAACTCTTCAAATAATTAAATTTCTCTTTTTATTGGATGACTGTTTGCGTGGGCGCATTCGAGACCCCTGCTAAAAATTCCTGAAACTTTTAAATCACATTCGATCTTACATAAAAAAAAGGAGAAATAACAACAAGGCTATTCAGCCAACTGAGCACTTAAAAAACTTAAAAAACTTAAAAATCTGGGGATTTGTGGTGTGGAAAAATATGGTGTAAATTAGATTTACGTTTTTTAAGTTTTTTAAGCTTTTTAAGCCTTGATATGAAAAAGTTTTATATGAATTAGATTTTTAGTTTTTCAATTTTTTTATTGAAAAAAAATAAATTCTGAAAATTGAGTGGCTAAGTGAAAAATTTAGCTGTTAAACATAGATAGATATTGTTTTTTTTTGCTATAATTGAGACTAAGTGATAAAGATATAGCTAAGTAAAAAATATAGCTAAGTAAAAGATGTACATAAGGCAAAGATTAAGCTGGTAAAATTATGTAGATATTGTATGTTTGGCTATAATTGAGACTAAGTACAATATCTAGCTAAATTAAAAATGTAGCTAAGTAATTTCTAATTATAGCCAAACACATAATTTAATCAGCTCAATTTTCCCCTCAGCTACATCTTTTCCTTAGCAAGATTTTTTTTTTAGCTAGATTTTTTACTTAGCTTTAATTATAACTCAAAATGTTATTAATATAAATTTCTTCATATAAAGGCTTAAAAAATCTAAAAAACTTAAAAAACTTGAAACACTTAAAAAACTTAAAACACCTCAATCTAATTTACACATTATTTTTCCACACCACAAATCCCTAGATTTTCAAGTTTTTTAAGATTTTTAAGTGCTTAGTTGGATGGATAGCCTTGTCGGAGAAATAACCTGTTTAATTGCACTATAAAATTTACTGTGCCAGCTCAACAAAATATTCACTGTGTTGGAAGCTCAGAAACGAAAACTCAATTTACTACAACTGTAGTATATAATTGTATCGAAGATAAACAATACAACATTTATCAATTTTTTTTTTATTCTGTCGTTCGGTTGTTTTTAAAATTTTTATCTCGCCGTAATTTGCAGTTAAAATCAAAAAAAAAAAAAAATATTCGATCAAAAGCCATTTTCCACCTAATTTAAAAATCTGGATTTGATTCGAGTATAAATTTGGATCCAGTTTAGTTATGAATTTAAATCAGGTTAAAGTATCAGCCGGATCCTATTCCGAATCAGATCCAGTATGACTAAGGTAATCCAGATCCGGGTTTTTTGACCTTTTTCGGATCCGTTATGGCTAAGGCTGAGCGGATCCGGCTTCTCTTACCCTTTCCTGATCTGAATCGGATCCGGATTGCCAGAATTGAATCGAAGAGTGATTTTTTTAAAAGTCAACATGCGGGTTTAGTCAGGTTTGGCTAATGTAAGCCGGATTCAGGTTTCCTGACTCTTTTCGGATCTGAATGGAATTCGAGATGCCGGACTTCAATCGGACTCTATTTTTTTCCAAAGGTATCTCCGAGTCCAGTCAGGTTTGGCTAAGGTAAGCCGGATCCGGTTTCTTTTACTTTTTCCAGATCAGAATCGCATCCAGTATTGCTAAGGTAAACTGGATCCAGTTTTCTTTACTCTATCCTGATCTAAATCGGATCGTAAATGCCGGACTTTAATTAAGGTTCAATTTTTTTTCAAAGTTAACCTCCGGATTTGGTCAGGCTTGACTAAGGTGAGCCGGATCCGGTTTCTACGATTTGAAACGGATCCACCTTAGAAGTGTTTGGAAAAAAAAAAAAAAAAAAATTAAGTCCAGATTGTCATTTTATTTTTTGATAATATTAAATACATTGTTGCCTATATATAATATTAATCATATCAAGTTTTTCTATTGTATTTTTTGAATAACTTTCTACGCTTGTAAAGGACTTTTGATTTGATCGATTCCATGTACACCACCGTTGTCGATAGGATAGTGTCGCCGACTTTAAACGGAAAAGCCCCAATTGATCCCCGTAAACTCCAGAATTTTAGTTCAGTTTAGGGTGCATTTTCTAAGATAGAAATATCGTTAATAATGATTGTTAAAAAAATAATTAAAAAAAGCATATATATATATTTTTTTTTAATGAAAATTCGGATCTCTACCGCACTTGAATTTTGACATCTGGATTGACTAAGGTTCCCTTACTCTAACCAGATCCGGCCAGCCTAGTCCGGACCTAGAATGTAACGCCGGCTATCCAGGCATCGAAATGCTCAGCTATTTTGTTACGAATTTATAAAAAACTAAATAACAATTGGAACTTTGTTGAACAAGTGACGGAAAAAATATATCCACAACATTGTTGTATTAAATATTTCGAAAATTTTTTTTAGGTGTAAACATCTTCAGGCATGAGTAAGAGCTTAAAAGTGAAATGAAAAAAAGTAGAAAGGGGGTCATAGCTGGTAACGGACGGTACGTGAACTCCATCAATGTACATCTTGGAATTCATCGATAGATCAGTGAATCATCAGTAACGTATATGAATTAAGAAATATCGTTTCTATATAGTTTTACATGTAAAAATTATATATTGACTTAACTGATTATTCTACTTGAACTGATTGTAACATTAATAAAATTGTAACATAAAAGAAAATTTTTTTCCAAAAATTATTATTTATCAATTGCACGTCGCTTTGGAAAATAATAATTTTTAGATACTTTTTCTTTTATCTTGAAGAAAAACACACATGGTTATTTGTACTGATAAAATTAATATTTGGCCTGAAATAATAATGTAAGAAAAATAAAAAATTGTTAATAAACAATTGTATGGTGCCTCAAAAAATAAAGAAAAATTTCCTGAAGTTTTTATTTGTATCTTTAAGAGAATCACTGGGGAGTATTTTTATTGATGAAATGGAAATTTGTACTTCAATAATGATAGTAAAGTATTGTAAAATAAAATTTTAGAGTGAAATATTTTTTGTTAGGGAATTTTAATTTCCTATTTCTTCTGGACCCCCCCCCCCCCGCAAACCATAGTAGACATCCCCTCCCCCTAAAAAATAGGAAATATAGGAAAATATCAGCTCCGGACAGCTCCGGATTATTCCGTAATTTTTCGAAGTGAGCGAATTCTGGAAAAATCCGGAGCAATTCGGAATAAGCCGGAGAATTCCGGAGTAATCCGGAGTAATCCGGAGCAATTTCGAAGAAATATTTCCAGTTGACCCATTAGAAGGAACAAGCAAAATAAATGAAAATTAAATAAATTTTAGTTGTAACAATAATCATTGTAACGATGGAAACTGAAATGAATTTGTAGTCACGAATTTCAATATATTAAAAAAGAAATTAAAATTCCACCTGCAGGGCAAGCACAGTTACTTTAGCAACTGTCTCATCATTTTTTTTATTAGACTCTCTATTCTTATTCTAATATATATGCTAGTTATAATATAATTACTTTACATATATTAAACTGTAAATAACACACAAATTGTCATTTTGTTATTCTTCGTAATATTATTATGGACTATGCGCTAAATTGCGTATCGCAATTTCAACCTGTATCCTAATAATGGCTTCTCGCCACTGGTTACAATGAATTTTAATAAATAAATAGATAATATTAAAGCCCAATTTGTCTTTCATCACTATAAATCAACGAACATGATTCTCTTCAAGATAAAAAAAAATTTTCTATTCGGAATATAGATGGTTCTAAAAAAGGTCCAGAAATTATAAAATAACAAATGGCTTGTGAAGTCGACTGTATTTTAAAAAATATAAACTTCATCATAAAATTAGTGATGCCGCGATATGACGATATGACGATACGATACGATATGGAGGTGACGATATTCGATACGATATGGGGTTCCATATCGTATCGTCAAACTCGATACGATACGATATGGTCAAGACGATATATCCGATATATCGTCCATATCGACGATATGACATTAATTTTTTTAGAATATTAATAACAAATATTGATAAAAATTATTAATTTTTTAATGAAAAAATAAAATAAATTCAAACAACTAAACGAACAAAAAAATTTTTTTTATCAAAGTCGTTTTATTTATTTATTTATTTAGATTTTTTTAATGTTAAAAATAATGTTACATTTGTCTTGAAAAATACTTGAACCTTTTTTTATTTTGCATTTAATATTTACTATATATATTTCTATATGAGCAATATATTTTACATCTTTTTATTCATATATATGGTTGAATATTAAAGTGGAATTTCGGGGTCACGTGCTCCACCATAATTTTTTTCCAAACTCTGCTGAACTTTTTCGGCTAATGAACAACTAAACCAAAAATTCAAGCAAAGTAAATTTTTTGCATTATCATTACTTAGGCGGTTTCTGTGTTTTCTTATTACAAGACCTGCCTTTGAAAAAAATCTTTCTACAGGAGCACTTGATGCACAAATAGCCAAAAAGTCTCTTGCCATTTTTGCAAGCCGTGGATAAGTATTTTGGTTTGATTTCCACCATTATAAAATATCTTGATCTTCTCCAATACGATCCTGTTTCAAATAGTCATTAAGTTCATCTTCCCAAAATAGGCTTTTTTTTTTTTTAGTTACGTAAAAACCACTCATTAAATCATCAGCATCTGCACTGTTATCAAAATTAGGTTTTTCAGTAATTTCCAGACATTGATCTAAATCTTGCTCCTCAGTTTCATGAATATTTAGAATATATTCTGTTTTCAGAATGTGTTTAAAAATTTTAAAGGATTCGTCTTTCATTTCTCTGCCCCAAGTTGTACAGTCAAATGCTTCAAGTTTGTGCCTAGGATCTAGAATTAACACCGCACAGTATATCCAGTTTGATTTTTGATAATGCTTCATTAATTTAGCTTGACCATCTTCAAACGCTTTAATAATTGTCTCATTCTCGTCTTCATTATGTTTGAGATCTTTGCATATTTTTTCTATTCGATCAAATAAAAGATTAATACCAACAACGACTGATGGAAGTGTAGCGTATTGGTCGCCACCAAGTTTTTTAGTTAATTGATTAAAACCAACTAAATATCTTTTCAGCAGTTCTAATAATCTCCATTCTTCTTCCGTTATAATAAGATAATTAAATGATTTAATTTCTTCAGCAAATTTAAAAAGAGATTTTTTCATTGTCAAACCGACTTTTATTAACTCATATGAACTGTTCCATCTTGTTGAAACATCGAGTGGTAAATTACTGTAATCTTCTTTTAAATCATTGCAAAATGTTTCCAAAGTCATTCGTAGTCTCTCAGACATTTTTAATTTTTTGCTTAATTCTCGTAATTTAATAATTGGAGGAATTTTCACTCCATTATATAATTTTTCTATTTGCGACATTTTACGTTCAAATTTTTCTTCAATAAAATTTCCTTCATCATCAAAGTCATCTAAATCATCTTCTTCATCTTTATCAATAATTTTTAAAGCCTTCATAGTGTCTTGAACTGCCAAATTTAATATATGACAGTAGCAACGGAAATGCTGATTTTCACAACTAAACTTAATATTTCTTTTATTCATTTCTATTTCAAGTTCCTTCATAAATTTATCATTGACCGAAGCATTATCAAGTGTGATTCCGTTGATTTTATTTTCTAATTCGGCATTTATCATAGTTGTGATAAATAATTCAGCAATGTCTTTTCCAGCATGAGCCCCATTGCTTGGAATAAAATCAATTGCGAGAGATTGCATTTTCCAATCACTATCAATAAAATGACCTGTTATACCATAGTATGACTTAGTTCTAACTGACGTCCAGCCATCTACAGTAAATGAAATTTTTGATTGATTGTTTTTTAAAATGTTCATTACAATTTCACGGCAGCGATTATACGTAATTTGTGTTACGTCTGTTAAAGCAGTCCTTTTTAAATATTGAAACTGAGGATTAAGAGCAGTAAAAAATTCCTGGGTAACATCATCATCAAAAAACCAAAAAGGCAAGTTTTTTATTGTTATAAATTTTACTAATAACAATTTGAAACCCTCTTGCGTAAGCGTCTGTAAAAATGATCGAAAAACAACCAATTAAATTTATTTTTAAATTAATTTTTTCTTAGCTTCATTTTTTTCTTAGCCGATTTGCTAATAATATTTTAATTAATGTAGAGCTTGTTATTAGAAATCATCAAATTAATAATTAAAAAAAATATAAAAATGCAATGAAAAAAAAAAAAAAATAAAAATTTCCAAAATAAATTAATACTGCATTCTTATATTTTTTTATTTTAGTTATGATTATTTTTTTCCTATACAACGGGCTACGACTACGAAACTCGGCACAAAAGGGAGACGACGTTCCCCGTTTGTGGTGTTTAAAAAAAATAATCATAACTAAAATAAAAAAATAATTGATTGAACTAAAATTTTATTTTTTAATTCTCCTAATTTTTGATTTGATAATTTATTATTATTTATTATAATATTTAATATCTAGGTGAAATTTTTTTTTCTTTAATTATAAAATTATTGAAAAATTTAATTAATTATTTATTAAAGGGCTCGTTACTAAATATTGCAAATCATCGAATCAATGAATAGTTAAAAAAAAAAAAAATAATAATTTTAAATATTTTTTATTTTAGTTATGATTATTTTTTTCCTACGCAACGGGCTACGACTACGAAACTCGGCACAAAAGGGAAACGGCGTTCCCCGTTTGTAGTGTAGCCCGGTGCTTTAAAAAAAATAATCATAACTAAAATAAAAAAATAATTGATCGAAATAAGTTTTATTTTTTAATTCTCCTAATTTTTGATTTGATAATTTATAATTTTTTATTATAATATTTTATATCTAGGTGACATTTTTTTTTCTTTAATTATAAAATTATTGCAAAATTTAATTAATTATTTATTAAAGGGCTCGTTACTAAATATTGCAAATATTCAAATCAATGAATAGTTGAAAAAAAAAAAAATAATAATTTTAAATATTTTTTATTTTAGTTATGATTATTTTTTTCCTACGCAACGGGCTACGACTACGAAACTTGACACAAAAGGGAAACGACGTTCCCTGTTTGTAGTGTTTTTCTATTGTAACTCGGTGCTTGAAAAAAAATAATCATAACTAAAATGAAAAAATAATTGATTGAAATAAAATTTTATTTTTTAATTTTCCTAATTTTCAATTTGATAATTTATTTGTTATAATTTTTAATAACTAGCTGAAAATTCATTTTCATTGATTGCAATATTATTGCGAAAGTTAATTAATTTTTTTTTTTATAATATTTAATAGCGGGCTTTGAATTTATTTTTATTATATATAATTTTATTGAAAAATTTAGCTAAGAAATTAATGGAGATTAACACATTATCTATGAAATTCGTTAAAAAACAAGCAGAGATGACAGGGAAGTATAACGGTAAAAATTCATATACACAAAGACTCACCTTTCGTTTATTAATTTTTGCTTCGTTAATTCCTTCGTTTTCAAAAAATGTTCTCTATAAACAGACGCATGTTTTTTTTCTAAGTGATTTTTTAATCCTGTAGTATTAGAGCCAGTCATAGGCACATATCCACATTCGGAATTTAGACTTTTGCATTCTTTGCATTGAGCTCTTTTTGTTTTTGTTATTTCATTTATTTGCAAGTCAAAAAACTTCGAATATTGGTTTGGTTTTTTTCCCACATATTCTTTCCATTTCGATTCGTCTGCAATTAATTTATTTACTGCTTCTTCTCCTTTTTTTCGTTTATTATTTTGAATCATATCGATTTTGTTTTTTTCAATTGAATTTTCATTATCAGGTAAAATCAAGTGTCGTTTCATTATTTCAATATTTTTTATTACTTTCCTCAAGATTAAATTATTTTGCAGTATTAGTCCTTTTTTCACTTCTTTTTTCACTTTTTTTTTTTTTTTTATAAAAAACACTATCACGAAAAACAATTACACTTCAGCTATTTAAAAAAAATATATAAATCTAGGATCATTCGGAAATTGATACTGAGAGGTCTTGACTGTCCAACAACTCAATGTCTTATGTTGAAAAATTAAAGAAAAAATAATTGAGACATTGTCACAAAAGTTTATTCACAAAAATGACCTCCGAAAAAACCGTTACAACAACAACTGAAAATCATCTGTATCTGCAACATTTTGTTTCATTTGTTGACAGAAGAATTTTTCAAGAGAAAAAAAAAAAAAAAAAACAGAAACTGTGTGTTAACAGCAGGGTGTGTACGACCACAGTATACAAAAATATAAGGAAAAAAAAGATAAGATAGTTTGAAAATATTTTTATGAGCCTTCAAGCCGGAAAACCAATTTGCACGCTTTGACCCTGAGACTCCACTAAAATTTCTCAATTCTATCCCTTTGAATCCTTAGTATTTCCTTGAAAATATATTGGTCATCATTAAAAACATTTTTAAAAAATCCAGATGCTGAAGTCCACATGGTAGAAATAATGAAAATAAAATACGTATATAGGCCGCTCTGTGCTAAGAAAAAAAAAAAGAAAATTTCGGAGAAATACAACGAAAATGAATTTTTTTTTACAATATCGTCGATATGACGATACGATACGATATGGAGACAATACGATACGATACGATATGGTCGATTTTCGATACGATATGGAGACGATATGACCACTTGACGATACGATACGAGACGATATGGCCCTTAAAAAATCCGGCATCGCGGCATCACTACATAAAATGTTGATGACTGATTATATTTGCATAATCATGCCATTTGACCCAAAAAAAAATTTTTATTGATGTTACCCTTAAAACCTCATTAATCTTTTATTTCTTGATTCCCATCATTTTTCCATCAGACTTTCTTGTCGGAACTCTTCTGTTTCAATTCTATATGATAAATGTAGATAAACTTATTTATATCGTGTATGAAATTGTGTAACGTGACATTTTTGCATGTTACCTTCTCGGACTACTTATCAAGTATTTTATTTGGTTTATTTATTAATTTATCTCGAAACACAAAACTAACCAAACTCAATATCCAAAAACGTAAATTATTATTATTTTAATGCCAAAATCGTGTAGTTTTCAATTCGCCCTAAAACTCGAAAAAGGCATGAATGAAAATCATGAGGTTTTCAATTCGCCCTTAAAATCGAAAAAGGCATACCCAGGTAGGAGTTCTCGGGCTTGAACAACTGTGCCAGGCTTGTGCGAGGGTCGTGTATCGAGCCTGGGGAGCACAGGCTTGACACAAGCTTGTGCCCATTGTTTTCCCCGGCCTCACACGAGCCTCGTTAACACAGGCTTGACACAAGACTGTCCCCGTTGTCTTTAACCGGCCTCACACAGGCCTCAATAATTCAAGCCGGTGTCAAGCCTGTGTTTTTTGTTTTCCCCGGCCTCACACGAGCCTCGTTAACACAGGCTTGACACAAGACTGTCCCTATTGTCTTAAACCGGCCTCACACAGGCCTTAATAATTGAAGCCGGTGTCAAGCCTGTGTTTTTTGTTTTCCCCGGCCTCACACGAGCCTCGTTAACACAGGCTTGACACAAGACTGTCCCCGTTGTTTTTAACCGGCCTCACACGAGCCTTGTGTCAAGCCCGTTTTACCAAGCCTTACACGGGACTTGACTTGTGCATATATTCAATTAAAAAAAAAAAATTAATTAATTAGATCTATAAATTGTAAATAGACATTTTAAATAAAAATTATTAGGTTTTGACTATCGTGCCAGGCTTTTACAAGGACTGTGTATTGACTCTCGAATAAATTCATTCATATAAAAAATTTTGACTGACTCTTTCATGAATCCCCCGTGGTCGACTTGATAGAGCATTGGAGTTCCACGTGAGAGACCTAGGATCGATCCCCTGTTACGCCGTTCATTTTCGTTCATATAATCATCGTTAATTCAAATTGTATCGCGTAAAAAATAATAATGTCAAATTAATAAATCAATAATAATTGTTTATTTATATTTTTTTATAATTTTTTTTGCAAGCCGGTGTCTAGCCTGCGAACACAAGACTGTGTCAAGCCTGGGAACACAAGACTGTGTCGAGCCTAGGAACACAAGCCTGTGTCAAGCCCGATACACTAGTCCGACACCAGCAAATACATCGTGAACATTCCAGACTTGACACAGGCTTGTGTCTCAGGCCCGACACAGGCCCGAGAGCCGGGTAATCAGGCTTGTCCCAGGCTTGTGTTCGCAATTAAATTAACAAAAGGGGACCGCGTATCTAACTATTTAAACAAAACTAAACTGAATAATCAAAACGAAAATGTATGCTTGACGTTGTCCATGATTCACACGGACAACCCCTCAAAACTAACCTACAAAAACCACGTGTCTGCTAGGTCTCCAGCTAGACACATGAGTACCCTAATATACGTAAACCAAGCTGATCACGAAACGTGTGCATCTTACTAAGTCCCACAGCCAAGAGAGTTAGATTAGCCCATGATATTCCGGAGCAGTTCGGATCTACCAAGCTGTCCCCACTCAAAGCTATCCCTCCTCTCTTTTTCTTGATGAAAAGGGGGAAAATGATTTGACAATACTAAAATACTATACTACAATATATCATTGTTGTCGCTCGTTGGAGAGTCGAAATCTCTCAATATGAATCTGCCTTTAAGGGAGCGAAATATCACTACAAAGTTTGTCAAATTTAGTCAAAATTTGTCAAATTTTGAGAGGAAATTATGACTCCTCAATTTACGGCAATTACCGACAAACTAATTTGACAAAATTTGGCAAAA
Organism: Aphidius gifuensis; assembly: GCF_014905175.1. Taxonomy (NCBI): domain Eukaryota; kingdom Metazoa; phylum Arthropoda; class Insecta; order Hymenoptera; family Braconidae; genus Aphidius; species Aphidius gifuensis. Next base: position 15,266,720 of record NC_057793.1, read on the forward strand.
CTTGACAAAATTATGAATTTTTGTCAAATTAAGAGTTATCATTTCAAATTTTGTTAAAATTTGCTAAATTTTGCTAAAATTATTTAGATTGAAAAAAAAAAAAAAAAAAACCTAGTTATGGTGTCTGCATAATTATATTATGTACCCCATTTCCGACAGTTATACATCATTTTCATAAGTTTAACACATCATCTATAGAAATTTGTCTATCTGTTCAATATTACCATGAGCTCGATAAAATGCGGCGTTGTACAATAGTATATATACGAAAAAATTAAATTTATAAAATTAAAAAAAAATATATATATATAGCCATATCTAGAAAGATTAGAGAGACATTTTTTTTCAAATATCACTCGTAATAACTTTGTCAAATATTGTTTGATCATTTTGAAATTAAAAATAAAGATTTATTATAATATAGTAATAAATTTAGTAATATTAAAAATTTTATTTGCACATATTGTTTATTGATATATAATGTTTATTTATAGATTTAAATAATCAATATTTTTCAATGAAATATTGATTTATAATTAAGAAATATATATGTTCGCTGTAATAAAATTGATAATTTGTAGTTAAAGGTGACTTCAAATGAGTCTTTATGTTTTTTTTTTTTACTTTTGATCTGTTATACGGTTTTTCTGAAAAACGAAAGAGAAATTGAAAAATTTCATAAGAGAAAATATCGTTCCCTTTTTTTTTATAACCAAAATAATGTAAAAAAAAATGAATTTTTGAAAAAAAAAATTTTTTTTTTTTAAACCCAAAATTTCAAAAATCGAAAGAAAATACTTCCCATTGAGTGCCCACTCTAGTGAAGGGCTTAAAATACATGTTTTGCGTCCTCGAATCTGTGATAAAAAATTCAGCAAAAAAAAAAAAAAAAAATACGGGTTTTTTTCAGGCCAAAATCTACAACATATCAAAAAATGAGCGAAATCGCAGGGGGTCAGGCAACAAACCCCGTAGATTGGCTAAGAACGCCACATATGTAAATGGTATTGTCAATATTATTATGATTCTTATTATTGTTATGAGTATTATATAATTATTATTATTATTATTGATATCAATATTATTATTAATATGATTGATAACATTATTATTATTGTTAATATTGTATTGATATTATTATCATCGATGATATTTTTGGAATAATTGTTATTTTATTCATACTATCCCCCACGGAAATATTTTATAAAAATTTTGCAAAAATTATATAAAAGTCATTTTATAAAATCACTTTGTAAATTATGGGCAAAAAAATTAAGAAAATTATGTAAAAGATTTATAAAATTTTTATAAAAATTTCAATTTTTTTTTATAAATATTATATATGTTTATTATTAGGCTCACTTTTTCAGAAATAATATTTTTTTATTTTACTCACGCTAATGTTTTAAATTTTCTCACAGTCATAAACTACAATTTCCACATTTTTTAAAATTCTGATTTTTCAACTGTAAGAAGTAGAGCACACGATAAGCTCAATTTCCGAATTTCAGTATGGGATAACGATGGGTTCATTATAAAAAATTTTTTTTTCCATGTTAAAATTACTAAAATCAGGCAAGATCATACTGTTTTTTTGTTTCGTATAATCACGATTGATACGAGACGAAGCAAAGTGGTTAAAAATCAAGTTGAATTATCGAAAAAACGGCTATTTATCGGTTATATATCGTACAGCCATGAAAATAACGATTAATTCTGAAATTCAATAATGGCGATCGGTGAAACTCGTTAAAGAGAAAAAAATGACCTAATAAAAATTTCGATGTCTTGAATAGTTTTCGACTTATCGATATTTTTTCAAAGCATGCATACGATTTACTTAGCCGTTAGATGTTTTACTATAGCTGTAATTATAGCTAAACATTCAATATTTATTCGAGATGTTAAATTTTTATTAGGACATTTTTTTTTCTTTGACGAGTTTTATCGATCACCATTATTGAAGTTTAGAATTAATCGTTATTTTTATAGCTGTACGATAAATAACCGATAAATAGCCGTTTTTTCGATAATTCAACTTGATTTTTAACCACTTTGCGCATGCGTGGGAATTTTTTTCGTATTTTTCCCGTAATCGTGAGAAAATTTTCTATAAGAAACAAAAAAAAAAACCTGTTTTTTGGGATATGATCTTGCCTGATTTTAGTAGATTTCACATGGAATAAAAAATTTTTTATAATGAACCCATCGTTATCCCATGATAAAATTTGGAAATTGAGCTAATCTTGTGCTCTACTATCTGCAGTTAAAAAATCAGAATTTTAAAAAATGGCGACATCGTAGTTTTCTCTTGTGAAGGAGGCATTTTTTGATTCTGGCTCGGTGGTTAATAATGGTAAAAATAAAAAAAAAATCAGAGGTACATCTGAGTCGATGACTAACTCAAAAAAAATATTTGTTTTCGAATCTGAGATGGTGAGGGAAAAAACCCTGTGAGTTGACATGGTTTGTAAAAATTTATCAGTTTATTTTGAGTATTTCAACTCCCCCCTCCCCCTCTTTTTTTGTCGAATTTTTATAAAAGAATTATTTAAATTTTCAGAGAATAATTAGAAAAAAAAACTTTTCAACGAAGAATCGAACTCAGACCATCTTGATGACAAAGCACGTGCCATGAATCTTTTAAGAATCTTTAATAAAATGTACATAAGAATACTACTATTTAATTTTTTCAGTTTTAACCGTACTTTTTCATCGATTCTTATATATTTATATGTTGAAAAATAAATTCTGATTACTCTTATATGGATTCGTATGAAAATCGATGGAAAAGTACAGTTAAAACTGAAAAGTAATTGAAATCAATAAAGTAGTATTCTTATGTACATTTTTATTGAAGATTCTCAAAAGATTTGTGGCATCGTGGTAAAGCATCCGCTTGTCATCAAGATGGTCTGAGTTCAAATCTTCGTTGAAAAGTTTTTTTTTTTAATTATTCTCTGAAAATTTAAATAATTCTTTTATAAAAATTTGACAAAAAAAAGGGGGGAGGGGGGAGTTAAAATACTCGAAATAAACTGATAAATTTTTACAAAAAATTTATAAAATATTTACAAATTTTTTATATATTATATATATAATATTTATAAAAAAAAATTGAAATTTTTATAAAAATTTTATAAATCTTTTACATAATTTTCTTAATTTTTTTGCCCATATTTTACAAAGTGATTTTATAAAATGACTTTCATATAATTTTTGCAAAATTTTTATAAAATATTTCCGTGGGGGATATATGGTTATATATGAATGATATTATTATAAATAACAATAATTCCAATAATATTATGATTAACAATAATATTAATATAATATTAGTAATATCAATGGTATAAATTATATCGTCGCATTAAAGGATGAAGGGCGTAAATGCCAAAAACTTCAATTTTAAAGGAAAAAGAGCGTAAGTGCAAATTCATAAATATCGGGTTCTTCATCTCAATTCAAGACTTGAAAAAAAGGGAAAAAGGGCATAACAACCTTTGATAAAGGATAAAGAGCGTATGTCTAAGGATTTACGCCTTTTTTCCGTTACCAAAATGATTTTTGATAAAAGATGAAGGTCGTATTTCCAATTTTATTCAAAATTTATTCAATGGCAGGATTTTTTAAATTATTAATTGTTTACTGATAATTATAAATAATTTATTATAAATAAAAAAAAAATGAAAATAATTACAAATCTTCATCTTTCATTAAAAATGATTTTGATAGTAAAAAAGAAAGCATAAGTCCCTGAACATACGCCCTTTATCCTTTATAGAAGGTTGTTACGCCCTTCTTCCTTTTTTTTAACCTTAAAATTATGTAGATGAAAAACCCGAAAATTTATGAATTTACGCCTTTTTTCTTTCAATAAAAAAAAATCCCCAAAAATGGTGCTTACGCTCTTCTTCCATTGATCCCGACTAGAAATCCTCCCAACACAGCATTGGGACCCAGTCGGGTTTTTGTTGGGTAGACGAAAATTGGGTAACTGTATTGGGTCCCAATTGGATTGTCGTTGGGTTACATTTTTCGAGAAATGCAAAAATATCTTTTTAAGGATTTAGTAGGGTAACGTTGGGGAGCGTTTTTTATATAATGAAAGAGACTGGAAAAAGAAAATATATCAAGAAATAAATCGCGAAGTAAGAGAGAGTACACAGTAAAAAAAAAAAAATGTAAAATGTAAAAAAAATGTACATGTTAAAATAAAAATGTCAAATATTTAACATTTTTTCAAGTGTTAAATGGAAATTCAACATTTTTTCATCTTTGATATCTGAAAAAATGTAAAAATTAGAAAAAATTAAAATTTGACATTTAAAAAAATGTCAATTTATTTTACACATAAAATTAACACTTGAAAAAATGTTAAATTTTGAATTTGACATTTTTCAAACGTTAAAAATTAGTTAAGAGATGACTGCTAGGTCTTGCGAGTTGCGTTAATTATTTTCCATTATTTCCTCGCTTCTACCAGTGAACGACGCCAAATAAAACTTTGTGTTGCAGAAATAAGTTTGATACATATTATAAACATAAATAATATAATTAAAGAAGTTACAAAACATAAGTTATTCTTCAGTTCATCTTTTTTTTTGTTTTATCGAGATCATATCCATTCAGAATGAATAATTTACTTGATTTTGCTACAAATAAATTTATTTTGTGAATATTAATATTATTATTAATATTTTGTGTGATTGTTTGTAATTTTATAATTGAGAAAAGATTAAAATAAATAATTTGAAACATAATCATATTTTGAAGCAGCTCGGATCTACCAAGCTGTCCCCACCCAAAGCTATCCCTCCTCTCTTTTTCTTGATGAAAAGGGGGAAAAATGATTTGACAATACTAAAATACTATACTACAATATATCATTGTTATCGCTCGTTGGAGAGTCGAAATCTCTCGTTATGGATCTGCCTTTAAGGGAGCGAAATATCGCTACAATTGATAGTACAATGTTGGCATCGAAAATAATAATACATCTTTCTCAGAATACTAAATAAAGATAAGTTTTTTATTGATAATTTTTGAAAATAACGAAATTATTTTGTACACCTACATACATACATACAGTATATTTTGTTTACTTACCTTTAGATATGTTGTTTGATTGCCACCAGCCGCTGACAAATAGGGTTTGTGTGAGAAATGGTAATTCACCGATGATAATGTTGATGTTGTTGTAGTAAATGCTGATGGTTTTTGTCTAGTAATATTCACCCCTCTGGTTTCACCAATTCTTACTCCTGCACCCCTGTTGAAACCACCTCTTCGTGAACCGATTCCAATACTTCTTGACAAGCTGCCTCTATCATTTGTGCCAATTTTAATACTACTTTCACCACGTAACCCTTCTCTATTTCCATAAAACTCTAATCGTCCTCTGGACACATTGAGAATTAAAATCAATACTATCACAATCCAGAAAATTTCTTTTATCATTTTTATATGTTGTTTCTTTCCTTATGATGATTGATCTTCTATCCGTTTGTGTTTCTTTTTTTTTTTTGTAATTTATTCTTTTTATAATTTTGTTTATCATAGAAAGCTAATTCTGAAGATAGTTCATTGTATTTCTGAATGATAGATATGTAAAACTCTACTTGCTTCATTCATCTTTTCTACTAGTTAATTTTTTTATTAATTTCTTAAAATCACTCACAAATACTGCGTTACTAGACAAATAGTTGTTCACGTTCCAAGTCTAATATAAATAAATTAAGTACTTCGTAGATAGACGGACATAAAGAATTGAAATTTTCTTTTTGATCTGAAACATAGTAATAATAACAATCTTACATTCAAATTTAAAAATATAAGAATCGAAAATTGACAGAAATTAATTTGTTAAATAAAATTCAACACACAGTAAATTGGCTTCTAACAGCACGTCGCAATCAATTTATAAATTGTTAAATATCAATAATCAATATAAAATATCTAATATATCGTCTGAATAACGCTCGAAAAGAAGTGATCTAATAATAAAATTATGTAAATGAGATAAATAAAAGCGATAAAACAAAAAATGAAATTTTTTGAAAATGTAAGATATCAGGGGTACAGCACTACGTGTATTTTTTTCTGGGCTTATATTTTTCCCTAACGGAAGATTTTTCTAATGCGCAGAGACCGATTTTTGCGTTCGGGTGAAAGGAGGGGAGAATGTGGATAATATTACAATAATATCTTCAATATCGACCCGAACTATGCTACCGACTGATTTATATTATAATTTGGTATGTGATTAGTACTTTTTATTCTTATTTTTTTTTTTATTTTCATTTAAAGTCGCATTAACAGCTGAGGTCATAAGCGACTAAGTACATTATTTTAAAATAGTAAAAAAGAAAAAATGACTTACATTGATTGTATTATATTAGATTTTTAGTTTGGTTTAGTTTTTTTTTTTTTTTTTTTAATATCAATTTTACTATTTTTTATAAATTTTAGTAGGTTTGGGTATTCTTTTTTCTCAGATAGTAGAGTCTTGATGTTTGTTGGTAATTTTAGTGAATTTCTGAGTGTTGAAAAATAATCACATACTGTTAATAAGTGTGTCACAGTGAGATCTTCATTGCAGTGTTGGCATACCGGTGGTCCAGTATTGTTCATCAGGTATTCATGAGTTGTTCTTGTGTGTTTCTTACTTGATGTAATTTCGTGTCTGCATTGATCCACAGGTTGTTCCAGCAACTTAAACTTGTTTTTTTAATGAGTCTTTTGAATTCTTGTGGTGTTAGTGGTTCATGAAGCCTCATCAAACCAGATGTTATAGCTTTTTTGGCTTCTACGTCAGCTGTTTCATTGCCTGATATACCTTGGTGAGATGGTATCCAGGCAAGAGTGATTTTAATAGTATTTTTTTGTAAATTATTTAATTTTATTTGAATATTTTGTATTATATAATTGCTGGTGTAGAAGTTTCTTATAGCTGTTAAATTTTTTATTTTTATTTATTTATTTAATATCGTATGATAAAAAGAAAGCTATGGAAAAAATGTCTATGGAAAAGATGTAGCCACATGTTAATTAATAGAAAATTGATTTTGCCAAAGAAATGAACATATAGGCAACATTTTTTCCTTAGCAAAAATTTTTCCCATAGCTTTTTATTTATCTAAATTCAAAAAAAAGCTGTAGAAAAAATGGTAGCTAAGGGAAGGGAGTTGTCACATGTCAATTTATACGAAATTAATTTTGCCAAAAAAAAAAATATGCAGGCAACATACTTTTCTTAGCTCATATTTTGAATGTATTGAATAAATAAAAAAAAAAATATATTGAATAAATAAATGGTCATAGGAAAAATGGTAGCTAAGGAAAGGAAGTTGCCACATGTTAATTTATACGAAAATAATTTTGCCATAGAAATAAATATGCAGGCAACATCCTTTCCTTAGCTAATATTTTTCCCATATACGAAATTAATTTTACCAAAGAAATTAACATGTAGGCAACCTCTTTTCCTTAGCTAATACTTTTCCCATGAATTTTTGTTAATTTAAATGAATAAATGGTCATAGGAAAAATAGTAGCTAAGAAAAGGAAAATGTCACATGTTAATTTATACGAAATTAATTTTGCCAAAGAAAAAAATAAGCAGGAAACATCCTTTTCTTAGCTAATATTTTTCCCATAGCTTTTTATTAATTTGAATAAATACATGGTCATAGGAAAAATGGTAGCTACGGAAAGGAAGTTGCCACATGTTAATTTATACGAAATTAATATTGCCAAAGAAATAAACGAGCAGGCCACATCCTTTCCTTAGCTAGAACTTTTTCCATAGCTCTTTATTTATTTCAATTAATAGAAATCTATGGGAAAAGTATTAGCTAAGGAAAGGATGTTGCAAGGTGTTAATTTTTACGAAATTAATTTTGCCAAAGAAGTTAACATGTCGGCAACCTCTCTCCCTTAGCTTATACTTTTCCTATAGCTTTTTATTAATTTGAATGAAAAAATGGCCATAGGAAAAATGGTAGGCAACCTCTCTTCCTTAGCTAATACTTTTCCCATAGCTTTTTATTAATTTAAATGAATACATGGTCATAGGAAATATAGTAGCTAAGGAAAGGAAGTTGCCACATATTAATTTATACGAAATTAATTTCACCAAAGAAATAATTATGCAGGCAACATCCTTTCCTTAGCTACGATTTTTCCTATGACCATGTATTTATTCAAATTATTAAAAAGCTATGGAAAAAGTATTAGCTAAGGAAAAGAGGTTGCCTACATGTTAATTTTTTGAGCTAAATTAATTTCGTATAAACTAACATGTTACAACTTCCTTTTCTTAGCTACCACTTTTCCTATGACCATGTGTTCATTTAAATTAATAAAAAGCTATGGGAAAAGTATGAGCTAAGAAAAAAAGGTTGCCTACATGTTAATTTTTTCGGCTAAATTAATTTCGTATAAAATGACATGTGGCAACTTCCTTTCCTTAGCTACCATTTTTCCTATAGCTTTTTATTAATTGAAATAAATAAAAAGCTATGGGAAAAGTATGAGCTAAGGAAAGGATGTTGCTTTAACGTTTATTTCTTTGGCAAAATTAATTTCGTATAAATTAACATGTGACAATTCCTTTCCTTAGCTACCATTTTTCCTATGACCATTTATTTATTCAATATATTTTTTTTTTTATTTATTCAATATATTCAAAATATTAGCTAAGGGAAGGACAACTCTCTTTCCTTAGCTACCATTTTTCCTACGACCATTTATTTATTTAAATTACACTGAAAAATTTTTTTTCTGTTTTTGTGGATAAAACTTCTATTTGATAGAATTTTTGTTCTTGGAAATTTTCAGTTTTGAATTATGAAAAAGATGTCTTGAAACAAAAAAAAAAAATTCTCAATTAAAGCCGTAAATTTTCTTGAATTGTGAAATATTTGATTTGAATTAATAGTAAATTGCATTTGATAAGAATAATATTGTTCTTGTATCAAAGAAAAACTTCTTGAATTAATGACTATTAAACGTATTATATTAAAGACTGTAAAATTCTAAATTTCATTCTTATTATTTTAAATTTACGTGATTTTATGAAAATTGCTTTCAGAAAATTAACAAATAAATTTATAAAATATAACCTGAAAATTTCTAGGTGTTTAAATAATATTGGCACAACAATTTATATTTATATTAATCAAGTATTGTTGTAATTTTATTAAAATAATTTGGTGACCCTATTTGCACACATGCTCACACACACACACACTATTCATACAATTATTTTACAACCTTGTTTACGTGTTGCTCTGGATGATGACGTTGACAATAATAATAATGTTGTTCAGGTTGATCAGACCCAATGATGACAAACTATATTGATTGCTTTATTTCAAAGCAAGTTACAAATATACCAGATTGTTCCATATACTGTGTTGATGTTGTTGATATGAACAAAATATTGGCGGTGAATTTTCACCGAATGGACGCCGTCCTGAGTGCCAATAATGTTCTTCAGATAATTTCCACTTGGACAACTTGAAATGTAATTGTTGTTTTGTTGTTGTTGTAATAATTTTAATTGATACAATAACCTTCAGGTTAATTGAAAGATTGTACGTACAATGTATATTTGATTTTATTCAACCACGTTTTGATTTTATTTAATTTTACTTGTGATTTATTGTTACTAGACGGCACGCCGGTAGTTACACAAGTGACGGTAGCATGGAAAAAAAAAGCACCGTCCCTTTAGACAAGTCTCTCCGTCGCCATGTTACTTTCCTCTCTCCTTCACATACAAACATTCACACATTTACACATATACATCAGTCACCGATGTCACATAATGCCACCAATATACTTATATTATTATCTATGACTATGTTACACGCTACAAGACTAAATAATTCGAAATAATACGTCGATGTCTTGATTTGTGACAAAAGTGCCTTAATTTTAAAAGTTGGCTCCTTGAATAAAATCAACTGACTTCTCGATACAATAACTTTATCTCATAATTCAAATCGCAAAAGTATAAAATAAATTTTTTAATTATAAAAAAAAATTATTTATTTAATTTATCATATTATTAATTCATTTAGTTGAGTGTTATACTTGTTTGATTTTTCAGCTACTTAATATTTTATTAACAATTTTGTGTTCCGACCGAGATTCGAACTTACGATTACCTAATTCTACCTAACTACCTAAGCCTTTACCACGCGTCTATTTAAATATTTATTCACTGAGGGTTAATTCAAGAATATATATTTACAAGACACCCTCAGTGTTTTGAAACAGTTAAATAAAAGAAAAAAAAAATCGGAAAAGGTCCAACTAATAAGTGAAACATCGAGATTACAGAGAAAAGTCAGTATAATTGATTAACTATTTATTTTTTGTGCACTTTCAATAGAAATTTTTGTTCTTTTTTTAAGTGATTTCAATTTCTATTATTTTTATTTTAGAGTCTGGAAATATTGAATATTTCATAATACAGCAATTCAAAAAGTCTTGGACTCATTCAAAACCATCGATAGTAACAAATCAAGTTTTTTCATTGAATATTAATAGAAAGAAAATTTTTGAAAAAGTAAGTATAATGTTTATAGTTTGTTTTTCTTTTAAAAATTATTTTTTTACTATGGGTATTAAGAATATGCATGTATATTAAATGTGTAAAATACATGTGTATATACATGTGTAAAAGACACCCTTAGTTTGTTTGAAACGGTTTGTCAGTGACAGTTGGAGAAAAAAAAAATACATGAGTGTGATTTTTATATGTACAAAGTGGTGTACTGGATGATCTTGAGTTTCACTATCATTTGACTTATTTAAGCTACCTCCATACGTATATGATGAAAAGGATCTTGTATTAAAATATTTTGATCGGACTGCAATTCCAACTCTAACACCACTCATACAAGAATTATTTGAGCTATGGAATAACAATGAGAAAATCGAATGGAGATCCATAGAAGAACAAGAAAGCGAGGAAGACATTGAAAAACAAAATCAAGAAACAGACAGTGAAGAATAACTTTTAAAAATGTATTATATCAACCACCATGTGATACCTTTTGCTTAACTTTGATTTTATGGTCAACTCAAGGCGGATCCTCGATGATCCTATTATACAAATGGACTTGGATATTAGAAGAACTGATGATGATCTATATCGTCCAGTTTTTACAGCTGTAGATCCACCACGTAAAACAGCTGGAGGAGTTAATCCTAAACCAGTTCACAGGACATTCACTGAAAATTCGAGCGTGGATAACCGCTCAAAAGCTAAACCAAGCATAGTAAACGTTGAGGAGGTAGACTATTCTCGATTAACATTTGGTATGCCAACAATTGTTAGCTTACACAAAAAACAGGTTGATGTCAAAGTTGGATCAACTCAGAAACAAGTTGATACACCAATTGAGGAACCAATTATACCAGTAGTGGTTAAAAGACCACAGTCTTTGGCACCTGCACTGGATACTGATCTTAATCAAGTACATGGTCACTCAATTTTAAAAACCGAAATGTATCAAGAAGTAAGAAAGGTGATGGACAAATATGGGTCAGCTCCGCACAGTAAGGAAGCAGAAATAACGGATCCTCTACTTGCTGGTACTTTCATGAGCCAGCCAAAGCCAATTGATGTGAATACTACACCGGTGGTAACCAGACCAGCTGGGTATTTACCACCAAGTGCAAGAGGTGGATATATGCCATCATTTAATTCCAGAAGTAGTCAACCGCTTCCAGCAGCATCAGGGCCAACAGCTGAACCAAGGTCATCAACTCATTGGTCAACTGAGTTTGAGGTTATTTTTGTATGTTGAACATGGTGGATCAACCACCATGTGATACCTTTGCTTAACTTTGATTTTATGGTCAACTCAAGGCGGATCCTCGAGTTGATTATGATACTTTTGATACTTTTAATTATTAGATTTAGCTTCGTAATTATCAATTGATTAATATTTTGTTGGACGCGGTCCCCTTTAGATTAGGATTTTTGAGATATTATTGGATTAGTTTATTTTGTATTTGAGTTACGTTGGCTATTTGAGTTACGTTGATAATTGAGTTTGTTTGATAAATAAATATAAAGTAAATGAATTAATTGTGTCTTTTGTTATTATTTCGGGGTATTTATTGATTATTATTTTCAGAATTTAATTATTATAACAGCTTTATCCGGCCCTTCTACCACAACCAGCACACTGAGCAAGTCTAGCTTCCCTCTAGGCTAATTGTTGATGGTTATTCTGGTTAATTTGTTGTATATTTCGGTTGTTGGGTTTAATTGTTGCTATTTTGTGTCTTTGGGTATGAATGTGATAAGCCTTTTTCAAGTTTTAGGGCGAATTGAAAACTCATGATTTTAGACTAAGCCTTTTTCGAGTTTTAGGGCGAATTAAAAACTACACGATTTTAATAAATAATAATAATAGTTGGTTGATTGGGACTTTGAGTTTGGTTAGTTTTGTGTTTTGAGCTAAATAAATAAATAAACCAGATAACATATTTGATAATTAGTCCGAGAAGGTAACAGGCAGAAATGCCATGTTACAGGGATTAAATTTAAACTATGTTTCTGACGGAGCCACTGATTGGATTGGACTCAACAATGCGATCATGTAATATTAAACAATAAGCCACTGTTTGAGCGGGAAACTGTTCGAATGATTCGAATTCAAGTCGTATATCAACGGGTCCAGATTTTACGTAGGTGGGACGCTTCGCGTCACCTACGTATTGGATTTGTCTACCGAAAATTGAAAAACGGTCTTATTTCTTAAGAAATTGTCAGAGACACTTCTTGTTAGAACCAAAAGAGCGTATTTTCAATCTCTTTCATTTGTATATTTTCGATTTTTTCTCAAATAACTATTGAAGTTGCCAGAGCCAAAAATGTTAAAAACCTTTTTTTCCCTTTTTTTTTCTTAATATTAAATAACTTTTTATCTGTAAGCGTGATCGATTTGCATCGACCAATTAAAAGTTTATTTTCATTTTGATCTTAAAATTGCCGCTATTTTAAAAACGATATCTTTAAAACTCACGGAGTTATTGGAATTCTAATAAAAAAATTTGATGTGACTGTTTTTTTCCCGATTTACATTGGAACCCAACAAAATCATGTTTTGTAGAGATTCGACGCGCAGTGTTGGCAGCCTTGCTAACTCACACAGATGAACATATATTTATGATAAAATTTCGTAGTGTTGTGACTAAACAATATGACATTTTATTCGAAAAAAAAAAATATGAAGTTCGAATGGTAACTTGTTGCTTATTTTATTGAGTATTCTTTTTCCACAACCTTTTTCGTTCTTTTTCTTTTTTGATGTATGCTCAATCATAGTTTATAACAGACTGATTTGCTTTGGTATAAAACAGCTAAATTTATAAGATTTGAGCTCAGTGCTCAACACGATGGAATACCAGAAACAAGCTTTAAAATTACCAGTCATAAACTTTGATATAATTACATCAAAAAGTGGAAATGGTTTAAAAGAAAAACGACATGGTGATTTACTACCAAATACAATAAGATATGCGATAATTGGAGGAAGTAATTGTAGTAAAATGGACGCTTTAATGAGTTTAATTGTTGATCCAAATGGTTTACGATTTGCAAATATTTATATTTATAGTAAATCATTATACCCACCAAAATTACTAGAAAAGTTACTAGAACCACTTGAAGAAATAAATTATTATAAATTTTCTGACAACGATCAAGTCGTACCAGTTGATGAAGCAAAACCAAATTCGTTGTTTATATTTGATGATGTTGCAACTGAAAAGCAGAATCATATAAAAGCATTTTTTTGTATGGGAAGGCACAAAGCTGTTGATTCTTTTTATTTATGTCAATCATATGCACGAATACCAAAACATTTAATACGTGATAATATCAATTTTTTGATTATCTTTCCACAAGATGATACGAATTTAAAGCATATACATCACGATCATGTTAATATTGATATAGCGTATTTAAATTCCGTCAGATGTGTGTGAATTGCTGGAAAGAAAAATATTGCTTTCTGTGTATCGATAAAGATAGAGATATAGATAAAAGAAGATATAGGAAAAATTTTGACTGCTTCATAACTGAGTGCCTGGGTGCAATAAAGGCACAAGCGGTCGAAGATCCATGCAACGCAACGTTGTTTGCGTTAAATTTAGGAAAATGAATTACTTAACAAATTGTGAGCTGCCGCTACCACCATTTGTATGTTTGCATGCGCAAGAGATTAGTATTTACACTGACTTGAGAGTGCGCATACGTTTGCTACGGGCCTACGATCGCAGCGGCAGCTCAAAATTTGTTAATTAAATTATAACTTGGTAAATTATTGCTAAAAAAATTTGAAAATTCGGGAAAAACTTCTTGATATATAGATAAACAATGTTGCCACTGACAAGTTTTTCAATTCTAAAATTTTCTCGACTTTTTTTTATCTTGAAGTGCGAAAAACGTATTTTCCGACCGGCATTACTCAATAAATTAATTAAAAAAAACAATACAAGTAAATAACATTTTTAATGTTACTTTTATTATCGCTAGACTATAACAAAACTATATGCCAAGTTTTAAGTCGATTCATTTATTATTAACGAATTTATAACGCGTTAGACCTGGAAAAATAATGTTTTTTTCGAAAAAAAAAAATATTAAACTTTATTTTTTGATTCATTAAATAATTGTAATTGAAAATAATTTGTTTAAAAGAAAATATGGCATTTTTGATTCTTTATATGAAGGTATTTTTTTTTCTTTTTCAAAACCATTTTGAAATTTTCCTAAATTTAACGTAAACAACGTCGCGTTTCATGGATCTTCGAGCGCTCGTGCCTTTATTGCACCCAGGCACTCTGTTATTTAGAGTTACTCTAAATAACAAAACGATTTGTTAAATTTTATTAGTTAATCGTAAAATCGCAAAGGATCAACATGCCTCTTTGTGAGCAAGAACTAGTTGATGAAACAAAATTTTTAAGTGAAATTGAAAAAGTACAAAACGTTATTCGTAAAAAATATCAATTGTTGAAATTGGAAACAGAAAATATATCAAAAGCTGCTAATGAATATCTTAAACCTGTTGTCACACCGCTCAACAAATTAGCTGCACAACTGCCTACTACAACAACGATCAATAAAACATCATTAATTGGTGATAAATCATTTCCGGATAAAAAAAATACGAATGATAAAAAAAATAATTCAACACATGAGGACAATTATAGTACTTTTGATATTGAAGAATCAATTTATGAACAAGAAGGTGAATATGATACATATAAAGATTGAGGTGTAAAAAAAGTAAAATCTGACTACAAAATCGGAAATGCAAAAATATTCTTTAACGATGATGAATTAAATATTTTTGATACATCTTACAAAATTACACCAGGATTACTGGAATTATTATTTATGAAGTCACCAGACAGAAGAATTATCATTGATATAGATGAAAAAAATTATGGTTAAATTATCAATAATACAAACGCACATCATCAATATTATATTGATATCATTGATCATTGATATTCGTGATAAGGATGAAACGTGGCAAGCTGATCTTGTTGAAATGATTGAACATTCGAAAGTCAACTCTGGCTACAATTATAATTCAACGGTCATTGATATTTTCTAAAAATTTTATAATTCAACATTTAAAACAATGTTAAAGAAATATAATGTTCATTTGTATTCAACATTTGAATATGAAAAAGCATCAATAGTTGAACGATTCAATAGAACACTAAAAAACTAAATGTTTTTTGAATTTAGCATGCAAGGAAATTATAAATGGTTGAAATTGCTGCCAGAATTAATTAAAAAATATAACAATACAAAACATCGCACAATTAAAATGAAATCAGTTGAAGCTGTTGGTAAAAATAAAAAAATATCAAAACAAACTGTATTTAAAAATTTAAATCATTGTCATCTTAAAATCAAATCTAAATTAAATCAACATGTAAGAATAAGTAAATATAAGCATCTCTTTGATAGAGGATATAAACCAAATTAGACGAATGAAATATTCACAATTACTAAAATTGATAAAAAATCACCTGTAACGTATAAGGTTGAATACTATCAAGGAAATCCAATACAAGGAAGCTTTTATACTGAAGAGCTACAAAAAAGTCGATATTCCGAGATTTATTTGATTATAAAAGTTCTAAATAGACGAGGGAATAAGATGTATGTAAAATATCTTGGATTTGACAATAGTCATAATCAATAGATAGATAATCAATAAACTAATAAATAAAAAAGCAATGTGTATTTATTTTCTAACAATCATTTTTTATTATATACTTTCAATAAAACATGCACGAACACGATGCATTTTAGTAATAATCATCCCTAAAGAACAATATTGTTTCCAATTCCTATAATGAATAACATAATTTTTCTTATTATCTAGAGTTGCCAGTAATTTTGAAGTTTTACTGGTTTCTAGAGGTGGTTGTTCGCGTACTGGTGCTAACGGAAAATCTTTATGACGATGATGCAAATTTGCAGGATAATCTAAATCAACTTCAAGAATGTATCCATATTTCGAGTTATTAGCAGTTGAATTTAATATTAAAATATCAAAGTTATCAATACATTCAAATTTACAACTTCGAAGGTATTCTCTCATTGCTGCTCAATACATATTATTTAAATCAAAGACATTAAAAATGACTCTTCTTCCTCAGGATTATATTCGTTTCCTATATATCGATTATTTGCTTTTCCATATCAATTTGACACTTCTGATAAACCACCTCTTATACCTTGCTCAATAAACAACATCATTTCAGGATCAGTTATTAATTCCAGTTCAATCTTAGTATATCTTAACATTGCACTAAAACTAAGTCCTGGCAGAGTATAATAATGTGCTGGATCTAACTTATATGTTTCTAAACAATCAGCTCTGAAGCTTTCAAAAACATCAGCTAAAAAGGCAACATCAGTTTGTGAATATAAATCAGAATATTCTCCCAGTGTTTTTATTGAAATTTTATATGAAATATTTTCTTCATTTAATTTGGGATAAAATTGATCTTTCGATGGAAGTGTTGTATCATTAAATTTTTCCCATTTATCAAGATAATCCTATGGAAATACTCCTTTCTTTGTAATTAATCTAAATTCATCATCATTTTTACATAGACTTTTTGTTATTGATTTTTTATTATTATCTAAATTATTTGATAACGAATCTATGGAACTAGCCATAAATCTATATGAATCTCAATCTTATTCTGGTACTCTTGACATGTTTTGTAAATGAAATATATCTTTCTTTATTGATTCCAAGTATATCAATTTTACCTTCGAACAACAACAACAACAACAACAACAACAACAACAACAACAACAACAACAACAACAACAACAACGTCATCATCTATTATACACGGCATAGAGCTAACCCTCCACTCTCCAATTCCTTGTGAATTTATTGTAAATATGATTGAGGTCAGATAAAAATATTCTGTCTTCTGATCATTCTATAAATCAATACAAGCTTTTCAATAAAAAGAAAAACAGATATTTTAGATGTTTACTTTTTTTTTAAACTTCAAAATCTTTTTCAGGCGTTGCGTTTTTCTTGAAATTCTTTATGAAACCTTACCGCACTCTGTTAAACATTATAAAACCAAATCAGATCAAAGCATTATGGCCTTCAAGTCCAGAGAAATTCTACAACATTATACAATAAAATTGAGCAAGGATAGTAGAATGGTGTGGACGAACCTTTATATCAGTACAGTATTCAATATCGCATCGAAGGTGCGCGCGCCATATATTGTTGGGATTATTGCAGTTTTAGAAATTGCGTTTCTCCTGAATTTTCTCTCAAAAGTTAGGGCACTCTGACAAACATTATAAAATACAATCAAATCAAAGCAACACAAAGCATAATTGCTTCCAGGTCCCGAGCGGTTTATAATAAAAATAGAATTAAGAAAGAATAGTAAATGGTGTGGAAAAACTTTAGGTATATTTACAGTATTTAATATCGCGTCAATGGCGCGAATTCAATAATGATACTGTAAGCCGCTTTAAGCTATGTTTCTTAGTCACATGTTGTTGTTATTGTCTATTTTTCTTTTCATCAAGTTTAATGAGATTTTTGAATATCTAAATCATCTGTCTATGAAGCAAAAAAGCTATCATATTTTTGAATACTATTTTTGACTTGTTCATCTTTTTGTGATAAACAACTATTTAGTAAGTTTGAGTAACAAATATTAATAATAATAAAATGTCAGATAAAGTGAATATCATTTAAAACAATGATGCCCAAGACATCATTATCTACGAATTTCTCGATGGTATAATTGATATATCACATGTTAATTTTGATGATGACAATGAAAGATGGTTGCTGTCAGTGAGTGACAGAACATCATTATAAAGTGTCGAAGATCTTCAAGCTTCGTTAAAAGAAAATTTAACAGTAAGTTCATTTAATAATTTGTCGAATGATACAACAAAAACAATTGATATGAGAACGTTTACGAGACCGAAAAAAAATGAAAGAATTAGTTTGGAATTAATAATGGAAATAACATCACCAAGTAATAATGTTTGGAAATAAAATTATCAACAAGAATCATCAATAAAAATAAATAATGAAAATGATAATAAAAGTCAAAAAGACAAAGAACATGTGTCAGCAATGTTGAGACCATCCGTCTCAGGCACGTTATAAATATTATCGTCATTATCAAATGGTCAAGGAAGCCTTGTTGCATTTTTAAATATGTCACAATCATATGGTATTAATTCTTTTATCAATTTAACACTTAATTCTAACGATGCAACAATTATGAACACATCGAGACCATTTTTTTTTTAGATACATCAACAACAGATTTTGGTAACATTGATGAAAACAAAATTAACAATCATAAATTTTAACTGAATCCATGATGCAAATCAGTATGTTTACTGATGTTTCTGGAAGTAATCTATCTTCAAAAGATTACGTAGATGATTTGAATAAGGGTCCGGATACAATAACCGGCCGCATGCTCGAAGCCCAAGAAAACAGGACGTTGCTCTGGGTAAAAAATCAAACATGAAAAATTAAAAAAAATAAACACCATTATTTGTAGAATTAAAAAATACATATTTTCCTCCAAATAAATTTATTGTTATGATCATTAGTTAGCAAGTTTATAATTAAAAACGAAATTATTTTTGAAGTGAAACTTCTATACGGAGGGTAGCGATAACATTTAAAGCCCCGCTAGCGTTACGCTGACTGTCACACTTTCGGTCATACACTCAGTCACACAATGCTGCGTTACTACTCCGGAAGCAGTTTCCCTTGCCCCGCCCGAGTAGAAATTTCAGTCCGATTCGGATCCAGGTCGGATACGGTTTACCTGATTACATATCCGGCCAGCCTGATCCGATTCGGACTGAAAATGTAACGCCGGCTAGGGTCCGGATCGAATCCGGTGAACCAGATCCGGTTACAATAAGGACACCGTGGCTAAATCGGATACCAAATTATGTATCCGAAATTACATTTAAATCGGATCCGATTTTACATCCAAATCGGATCCGAATTTATATTTGAACCGGATCCGAATTTTGTTTTAAAAAAATTTTGATTTAAAAAACAAAAATATATTTGCTTTTTTCAATTATTTTTTTTAACAATCATTTATTAACAATATTTTTATCTTAGAAAATTCAACCTAAACTAAACTAAAATTCCGGTTTTTGCGGGGATCGATCTTTGGGCTATTCTGTTCGAAGTCAGCAACTCTATCCTATTGACCACGACAGCGTACATGGAATCGATGAAATCAAAAGTCCTTTACAAGTGGAGAAAGTTATTTCGAAATTATAATAGAAAAACTTGATATGATTAATACTATATATATGCAACAATGTATTTATTATTATCAAAAAATAAAATGACATTCTGAAATTAATTTTTTTTTTTTTTTTTTAAATACTTCTCAGTTGGATCCGTTTCAAATCAGGTAAACCGGATCCGGCTCACCTTAGCCAAGCCTGACCGAATCCGGAGGTTAACTTTGAAAAAAAAAACAAACTTCAATTAAAGTCTGGCAATTTGGATCCGATTCGGATCAGCATAGAGTAAGGAAAACCGGATCCGGTTAGCCTTAGCCAAACCTGACTGAACCCGGAGGTTAACTTTGAAAAAAAAAAGAAGTCCGATTTAAGTCCGGCAACCTGGATCCGATTCGGATCAGGAAATAGTAAGGAAAACCGGATCCGGTTAGCCTTAGGCAAACTTGACTGAACCCGGAGATAACTTTGAAAAAAAAAATAAAGTCCGATTAAAGTCCGGCAACCTGGATCCGATTCGGATCAGGATAGAGTGAGGAAAATCGGATCCGGTTAGCCTTAGCCAAACCTGACTTAACCTGGAGATAACTTTGAAAAAAAAATAAAGTCCGATTAAAGTCCAGCAATCTTGATCCGATTCGGATCAGGAAGGAGTAAGGAAAGCCGGATCTGGTTAGCCTTACCTATTACCTTAGCCATACTGGATCCGATTCGGATCAGGAACCGGCCAAGCCGGATTTAATTTCCACTTGCGCGCGCGTACTCGCAAAATGTTAATTTTTTTTTTTGAATATACCTTGAAAATTTGACTGTAGCTTTATAATAATCTAGCGATGCCAACAGCGATATTGAAAAAATTATTCATTGATATTGTTCAATTTTATTCAATTATTGTTGTATGTCGACGGAAAAATTCAATTTGTCTAACTTTAAACAAAAAAAAGAGTCAGAGAAATTTGAAAATTGAGTAACTTGTCAGTAACAATACTATGTAGCAGTATATCAGGAAGTTTTCTACAAATTGTCAGGTATTATCATTAATTATTTACTGAGTTATTAATTAAACAACAAATAGCTCGTCTACCACTTGTATTTTTATGAATATACAAATGCGCGAGCATACACGCTTACGGGAGAGTGGGTAACGATCAAGCATATATAGCTTTAAGCTACAACCAGGGAAAAATTCGAGACATCTGGCGGATGTTTGCTGAAAACACTATAGATTCATGAGTGCGACAAGAACGAGAGATTAGAAAAGGAATACTGTTTTTCACTCCCACTCATGTATTTAGCAAAGACAAAAATTTATTATCCTCTATTAATTAAAATTGAGTATTATAGCCGATATTAAATTTAGGTGAAGTTTTTTCGTCTTTTTTTCTAGTTTTATCCTTCAGTTTTTGGTAAATATGACATTATTTTTTCAAGTATTTCGATGGGGTATTATGTAAAACCGGACATCGTTTTCCATAAGAGCCTATGTTTAACCTCGAAAAAAAGGACCATCTTTAACAGTTAATTAATCAAAAAAACATCTTATAACAAAAAATCTGATAAAAGAAAAAGGTGTATCGTTATTTCAATTATCTACTCTTTAAAATTCGTGAAATCGTCATTATTTTTAATTTTCCCTGGTTGTGCCTTAACGGCGGCTTGCAATTTGTTGTTAGAGTAATAACTTAGTAAATCATTAACAAAAATACCTGAAAATTTGAATAAAACTTCTTGATATATCCGACTCTTTTTTCATTCAAAGTTAGACAAATTGAATTTTTCCTCAACATTAAATAATCATATGATAAATATTAAACAATATGAATAAATGAGTTTTTCCTCACGGAGGCATTTTTTTTACTACTTTTCCACGCGTTTGCGGTGGTAAAGTGAACTATTATCTCACTCTCCGCTCCACACGTCTTTTTCACTTTACCGTGCGTAACTTTCATTTTACCGGAAGCATAACTTTCATTTTACCGTAAAAATCATTTTACCGGAAATTTCGGTTAAAGTGAAAAAAACGTGTGGAGCGGAGAGTAAGATAATAATTCACTTTACCACAACAAACGCGTTCAAAAAAGTAGAAAAAAAATGCCCACGTGAGGAAGAATATATGTGAGATTAGAGGGTTAAGCAGAATTTTATCAAACACTGCGAGTGATAAAACCCTACTTTACCCCCTAGTATCACAATATACTATTTTGATTATACTGTTGCAATCAGTAGCTTATAATGAACCTATAGTCAAAATTTCAGATCGATTTATAACTTTTTAAAAAAGTTGTCTCGAGTTATATGATTAAAAAGAAGTAATTTAAGAAAAAAAAATTCGTTTTTATTTTTTATCCTGTAAACTAATTATCATAAAAAAAAATTTATGTGGAGAAAAATATGTATTTTTCAATTTTATCGATGACTGTATATTTTTTTTTTTTATTTTCCAGTTTTAATTTTTCTTATTTTCCACCCACAGCAACATAGAATTTTCTTGTCTTCGAGCGCTCGACGTGTTATTGCACCCGGACCCTCGATTCTTGAACAGGCAGCTTGATCAAGTCTCGATCCATTTTTGGGTTACGTAATTTTGAATTCATTCATGGGAAATTTTCGCGTTACGTTTTGATTAACTCTTGATCAAAGAAATGTTTGAGATATTTTCAAAAAATCTTTACAATTGATGGAATTTCATACTTTTCTTTTAAACTTCAAAATCATTTTCAGAAATTGCGCTTTTCTTGAAATTCTTATAAAACCTTACCGCACTCTGACAAACATTATAAAACCAAAATCAGATCAAAGCATTATGGCTGCCAAGCAGTGTTGGGTTTGTATAATACCGCGGTAATTTGCAATTCTCACACAATTCCGACACAATCCCAACAGACGTACGCGACAGTATATTTTTATATTTTGTATTTAATATGAAAAAAAGCATTTTATTAATAAAAATTTTTGTTTAATATTAAAGTTATAATATTTTAATACATGTAGGCATATTATTTTTTTTTTCTTTGAATAAATTTTGACAAAAAAAATAATTGGAAACATGGGAAACCAAATACATGGTTTTATTACAAATTACATTCGAGTTACAAAAATACCAAATACGTGGGAAACTGATTAAATGTATTAGTTTTGAAAAAAAAGTATTTAAATAAAAACCTTTCTTAACCTCATAAAAAAACCAAAAAATGATAATTTTCTAATAGAATAATTTTAAAAAAATCTAATATGCCTATAATTATTAAAAGATTATAATTTTATTATTAAACAAAAATTTTTGCAAATCGCAAATTCTCACAGACGATTCCAATTATTCTTTTTATCAAAATTTATTCAAAAAAAAAAAATCTAATATGCCTAAAATTATTAAAATATTATAACTTTAATATTGAACAAAAATTTTTATTAATAAAATACTCTTTTTTTATATTAAATACAAAATAAAAATATACTGTCGTACGTCTGTCGGATTTGTGTCGGAATTGTGTGAGAATTGTAAAATCTCACAGTCGTGTACAGATGATTCTGACAGCTAACCTCACTTTTAATATTAATACATAAACAGAATGGAGTTTTTTCAATAAAAAAATTATTTTAAAAAAATTCTAATGTGTTTTAAATTATAAAAATATTATTTAGAAATTTTTAGACATAATATTTTATTTTTTAAATGCTTCTTACTATTTATTCTTGTGACTTAGAAATTCTTATAGTCGTGTGTCGGTTTTGTGTCGTTTTTGTATGAGATCAGTGCACAATCCGACTATCGGCATTTTCGCTAGGGTATTCAAATTAATAAAAAGCTATGGGAAAAATGGTAGCTAAGGAAAGGATGTTAATTACTTTGGCTGAATTAATTCTTTAGAAATTAACAGGGAAGCTACATCCGTTTCTTAGCCATTTGTCAATAGCTTATTATCTGTTCAAATAAATTGAAATACATTACTGTTGTTGTTTTTATAATCAAATATTGTTCATATTATTTGTTTATTCTGTAATACATCTATTAATATATCAACAAAAAATTTGACATTCGAGAGTTTTATGCTGGTATGGTAGACAATTTTGATGCCATAGGGGGCGTTCCTGAGTTTCATTCTTTCATACCGGTATGAAAGTATTAAACCCAAAAATCGACCATTTACACAACACTGCTGCCAAATCCAGAGCAATTCACAACCTTATAAAATAAAAATTGAGCAATAATAGTAGAATGGTGTAAAAGAACCTTTATTTATATAATATACAGTATTCAATATCGCATCGTTGGTGCTACAGTATTTAATATCGCAGCGATGGTGCGCGCGCCATATGCCGTTGGGATATAGGCGCGAATCCTACTCATCAGGAGTGCTAATGTGTGCTAATATACAACATACACATGCTTACTGATAAACGTAACCTTTTGTTTATACACTTTTTTGTCTTTATCGTGCCCTTGTTTCTTGTGCCTTTTGGAATATATTATTTGATTGATGTGAAAAATATTCTGTCTTCTGATCATCTTATAAATTAATTGAATCTTTTTAATAAAAATAAAAACAGATTTTTGAGATGTATACCTTTTTTTTAAACTTTAAAATCATTTTTAGAAATTGCGTTTTTCTTGAAGATTATTTAAAACTTTACTGCACTCTGACAAATATTATTATAAAAACCAAAGATCAAAGCAATATGGTTTCCAAGTCCAGAGCAATTTGACAACATTATAAAATGAAATTGTGCAAGGTAGTAGTAGATAGAGTGAAACCTTTATATTTACCACAGTATCAATATCGCATCGATGGCGCAAATTAAATAATGATACTTTTAAGCTATGTTCCCAAGTCATGTTATTGTTTATTTTTTTCCATTAAGTTTAATGTTTTTTTACATCATGTGTAAACAAAAATATAAAATATTTTATTTACGAAAGGATTTATTTTCGATTATCTAAATCAGCTGCCAAACATCGGTCTATAGAGCAAAAAGCTAACATATTTAGATGGTGAAAAACTATATATGTCAGTATAGTATTCAATATTGCATCGATGGCGCGAATCAAATAATGATACTTCAACCTATGTTCCCAAGTCTCATGTTGTTATTGTTTATTTTTCTTTCCGTCAAGTTTAATGAGTTTTTTTTTTTACAGGATATGTAAATAGAAATATAAAATATTTTTATTTACGAAATTATTTACGAAAGGATTTATTTTTCAATATTAAAATCAGCTGCTAAAAGCATCTGTCTATAGAGCAAAAAAACTAACATATTTAGATGGTGTAAAAAATCCTTTATATATGTCAGTATAGTATTTAATATCGCATCGATGGTGCGTGCGCCATATGTTGTTGGGATATAGGCGCGAATCCCAGGTCTGTAAAGTTAGCACATACATTTATAGCACAATCAAACCAGACTATAAAAAACAAAAAAAAACGCACAAAAATTGCGGATTCCGCACAAAAAACGCATATAATTCGCACGTAACTCCTGATACAGTCCGGTTTGATTGTGCTAACTTCACATACCTGCATGCTAATTATGCTAATATATACAACATACACATGTTTCCTGATGAACGTAACCTTTTTTTTATATATCTTTTCGTATTTATTGTGCTTTTGGGAATATATATATATTATTATGTTATTATATAAAAAATATTCATAATTATATATTTATTTGATTTGAATTTGGATATTAATTGTCAAGGTAATTAATATTATAATAATACAATAAATAAATAATATCAATATAGATTGATGCATATAGTAATTAAGTAAATTTTATAAATTTGTATTGTGTGCAATTGTGTGATATTTTGGTGACAATTTATTTACATTTACAAATGAAAAACAATAGAAGAAAAGAATGAAATTAAATGTAACCAGTGCAATAAAATTTTTAGTGGAAAAAGAAGTCTTCAGCTTATACAAGTTGAATTCATAAAATTGAGCTGGTTAAGACAATAACTGAAAACGAAACTTGTGTATACTGTGATGAAGAATATGCAAATAAAACAAACTTGGATTATCACTATTCACATTGTCATCAAGTCTCAGATTATCAAACTATAAATTGTCCATTCGTAGGTTGTGATGAATCTGTGAATATAGAAGTATACTTATTTAAAACTGAGAAAACACATTTGAAACAAGCATCATTATCCAGTGAAGATGGAAAAATTCGCTTTTCTTAATGATGATAGTGATTACAATGTTATTTGTTCATTTATTCATTTAATTAATAATAATTAGTGTGATATTTTCTAATATGAATTATATTTATTCATTGTAAAATATATTATTTATACAGATTTCATGGATTGGAAGGGTAGAGTTAAAACTAAAAAGGCTGCACCTTTATAATAAAAGATACAAAGAGCAGAGTTTTGGTAATTCCAACACCAAAAGACAATACATCTGCAACTGCAACTTTAAAAAATTCAAAACCACTGTATGTCCATCTATGATGGATGTTACAGGTGTTAAAGATCCTGACAATAATAATCAAAGTAAGGGTGCGAACTCACGACAAGCTAAAATTTCCGCTTATAAACATGGCAGCTATAAAAATAACCAAAAAGTAATTAAATTCACTAAATTATCACTGAATTAACTACTATTTACTGAATTAACTGCAAATCCGTGGTGTCTCTCCGACTGCAACAAGCTTAAAGCTTGCTAAATAAGTCGCGATAAGGTAAATTTAGTTACTTTTGG
This sequence comes from Aphidius gifuensis, assembly GCF_014905175.1. Lineage (NCBI taxonomy): Eukaryota > Metazoa > Arthropoda > Insecta > Hymenoptera > Braconidae > Aphidius > Aphidius gifuensis. Next base: position 15,293,273 of record NC_057793.1, read on the forward strand.
TGACTAATATATTACAGCGGAAATTTTACTTCATTCACACTAAATGATGTCAAGTATTGGTTATTTGATTGTAGAAAACCCTTAATTTTCGAAAAACTGTTTTGAAATATTTCCATGTTAAATAAAGTGTATTTTATATTTTGTTATTTTTGGCTTTTAATATTTTTATTATTGTTTTATCAATTATCGATATTTTATATATTTTTCTATTGTTGTCAAGTGTATTCAATTTTAGAGCTGTGTGTTCACACGCAAGTTTTCGCTGCAATGCTATGCTTCATGAATGAGTGCCCTCATCGGTAAGTTTTCTCGCTCACTGACGAATCGAGTCTTCGGTCTCTACGACTTCACAGCTCTATGGTGTTATTCATTTTTCATTTGCAATCTACAATTGTAGCTACGAACAAAAGTATTTAGTAATATATTAAACCATTTATATTAAAGTTCTATATATATTTTACTTATCGTTATCGATAATTCGCAAATATTATCTATTTATCATATAATATTGTTGATATCAATTTCGGTTATATTTCTATTATTAATTTATTATATTATAGTCAAATTATTTGATATCAAAATTCACATACAGTTGTTTTGAAATATTTCTTTTCATGTTGTACATTTATATTCATGAATATTGTTTTTATCGTAATTTTCTTATTGTTGTGTTTATTAGTTGTTTATTCATTATTATTGTCTATTTTTTAATATTTTCTATTGTTGTCAACGCTAAATTCAATTTTAGAAATGCTATTGTGTGTTCAAATGTTAATCAAGTTTTTCTTCTTCAAACATGCATTTATAGCTAATTTAATATTACAAATAAATGCATACGTCATTCTAAACTTATTAATTATTCTGCTCAATAATTAATAATTCCACGAGGTCTTACATACTTCACTGCTGTCATGGTTTTTATTAAGAATAATTATTTGAAAATATTGAAGGCCTAAATTTAACGAAATTGCATTAATTTTAAGTCTCACATGTACATTTAATATGGTAAAACGATTTTAATTGCAAAATTTATGTCAACAACTATTCAAAAAAATATACCCGTGATATGATATCATTTTGGTCAAATACATAATATAGATAGAAAATACTAACTCATGGTATAAATATAAAATATGTCTGTTTCCTCATCAGCTTAAAATTTCAATTTGCATTCTTACAAAATATGCAAAGTTAGTTGATTGGTACATGTGTCGGTTGTTTTAGATCAACGAAAATTCTAAGAAAGATTGAATCCTCAAAATTAATGATATCATTGTTTAAGTCTCCTCTACATCAATAAATTTAAATGGTCAAGTAAAATGATAATTGCTTAATCAAAGGAATACCCACTTCAAAATTCACATTTGTGGTTCTACCAAGAAGACTGAAGAAGAGTCAACTCCGTACATTGGAAATGGGACAAAATATGTCCTGTACCTCAAGCTTCTCAATTTTAATTTGGCGCTGATTGGGTTCTACATATTAAGTTAGTTATTTTGTCAGTTATTTCCGAAATACGGGTGGATAAAATTGATAATTTGTTCGTTGCTAGCAAAACTGGTGAAGTAATGCAAAAATGCTTATATTTTTTCACAAAATTAAATAGTACCAAGTAATTTTATATACTTCTTAATATTATAGTTTTTCTATCGAATGATTGAAGGACTTTACAAAAGATGTGATATCTAAACAAAATCACAGTTTTTACAAGGCGTCAAGTATTCGAAATCCCATAGTTATGATTATAGTTATTTTTATATTGATATTTATTAATTTTTTAGATATAAAAAGATATAATACCAAAATAAGTCAATAAGGAAATATTTAACGCATATAATTAAGTCTTAATCTTTGACAAAATTTTATACTTGACCGCGCCCGGTTCTTCCCAAATAAAATTTAAAGACTTTCACACCAATGGAGATCTACTGAAATTTAGTAGTCGTTCTACATAAATGTATGCGCAGTCACAACCTCGCGACTTTATTATAGTAGTTTTATATACAAGAGACAAGAATAGAGCGTGACAAGTGTGATTTTTTTGAAAATCTATGAAAAGTATTTGAATTATATTAAATTAATGTCTTAGAGCTCAAACGCACGACAAGCTAACTTTTGCTTGTAAACATGGCTGACGTAATTCTGAGTGATCTAAGCATGCGCAACACGTAAAATTACTAGAAAAACCACGATGGCTGGGGACATATTACTAGTTTTATGGGAATTAGGACGGCCATGTTTACAAGTTCGACACAACCCAACTTGTTGCGCGTGCTCAGTGCGCTTTACAAGCAAACGTTAGCTTGTCGTGAGTTAAAGCTCTAACTTGTTACACATGCTAGTGCGCTTTACAACCGAAACAAGGCTTATCGTGAGTTTAAACCCTCAGCTTATTAGCATTGTAACTGAATTCAACTATATTTTTTGCTGATATTTGGGAAAATTGCATAGTGGACACCACCTTTTACACTGTAAAATATATATTCGGCGCTCGTGTCATATTGTGTCATACGTATTCATTATTGAATTGTTGATTGACGAAAAAAGTATATATATTTTTTTTTAATTATGCCGGCAAGTTAACAAGATTGTACGCTGCCAGTCCTAAGCCTAGATAAAATGTGAAGGGTATATATATATAATAAAGGATAATTGGAAAATACCATTAACTCTGTTGTCGAGACGTGTGTAGGCTTTAAATTTTATTTGGGAAGAACCGGGCGCGGTCAAGTATAAAATTTTGTCAAAGATTAAGACTTAATTATATGCGTTAAATATTTCCTTCTTGACTTATTTTGGTATTATATCTTTTTGTATCTAAAAAATTAATAAATATCAATATAAAATAAAATTACTATAATCACATAATTAGTGGGGATTTCGAATACTTGACGCTCCTTTTTGTAAAAAAAACTGTGTTTCTTTTTTTGTTTAGATTTTTTTTTTTCTAAATCATAGATATGATGTAAAAGATTCTACTTGACAATCTTTGGTTCAACTGGAATGCGAGTAAATGTCACAGTATTGATACGACTTAAAAAAAAATAAATTGGTGTTCAACAATGATGATTTCATTGTCTATAATAGTGGTGTGCGATATTTCAAAAAAATATCGATATTCAAAATATCGGCTACCTTGTTTTGAATATCGGCGAATCGATATATCGGCCAAAATAGTAGTCGATACTGAAATATCGGCTAAATTTTATTTATTGTTATTATTATTTCTAAAGGTTCATTTATTCTTTCATTTATAGTTTTTTATTTTTATTTGTTTATAGTTATTTATGTTTTTTTTATTGCATAAAATTTTAATCGCCAAGTATTGCACATCTCTAGTCCATAATAAAAATGAACTCATTTGATCTTCTACTATATCAATTTATGGAGAAAAATCTGACATTGAAATAGAAGTAATAACAATCAAACCAAGTGGTCAAGTCATTTTTGATGTGTAAACATCTTTAGGCGTGGGTTGAGTATAGACTAAAAAGAAAAAACATAAAATTCAGACGTCATATCCGGTCACGTATCTGGGCAAGAATCCATTTTCTGTCAGTCTACATTGCGCCTTGCAGTGCCATGGTAATCGGTCGGTAACCGTCACCATCAGGCATTCTGTAGTATAGATGGATTCAAATGCGAGTATTTATATATTTATTCATTTATTTATATATATATATGGGTTATTCCATGTCAACTTACAGGGTTTTTTCCCTCACCCTCACGGATTTGATAACGAATATTTTTTTTGGGTTAGTCATCGACTCAGATGTACCTCTGTTTTTTTTTTTTTATTTTTACCATTATTAACCGCCGAGCCAGAATAAAAAAACACCTCCTTCACAAGAGTAAACTACGATTTCGCCATTTTTTTAAAATCTGATTTTTTTACTGTAAGTAGTAGAGCACAAGATTAGCTTAATTTCCAAATTTCATCATGGGATAACGATGGGTTCATTATAAAAAATTTTTTTTTCCATGACAAAATCAGACAAGAACATATGCCCAAACAACAGGTTTTTTTTTTGTTTCTTATAGGAAATTTCCTCACGATTACAGGAAAAAATACGAAAAAAATTCCCACGCATGCGCAAAGTCGTAAAAATCAAGTTCAATTATCGAAAAAACGGCTATTTATCGGTTATATATCGTACAGCTGATTGAACAATTGATTCTGAAATTCAATAATAGTGATCGATGAAACTCGTCAAGGAAAAAAAAATGTCATAATAAAAATTTCGATATCTTGAATAGTTTTCGAAGTAAGGATATTTTTTCAAAACATGTATACGATTTACTTAGCCGTTAGATTTTCTAAATTATAGCTAAACAATCAATATTTATTCGAGATGTCAAATTTTTATTATGACATTATTTTTTCCTCGACGAGTTTTATCGATCACTATTATTGAATTTTAGAATCAATCGTTATTTTAATAGCTGTACGATATATAACCGATAAATAGCCGTTTTTTCGATAATTCAACTCGATTTTTAACCACCTTGCGCATGCGTGGGAATTTTTTCGTATTTTTCCCGTAATTTTGAGGAAATTTTCTATAAGAAACAAAAAAAAAAAGCCTGTTGTTTGGGATATGATCTTGCCTGATTTTCATATAATGAACCCATCGTTATCCCATGATGAAATTGAAATTAACAAACTACTTACAGTAGAAAAATGGCGAAATTGTAGTTTACTCTTGTGAAGGAGGTGTTTTTTTATTCTAGCTCGGCGGTTAATGATGTTAAAAATAAAAAAAAATCAAAGGTACATCTGAGTCGATGACTAACTTAAAAAAAATATTTGTTTTCGAATCTAAGAGGGTGAGGGAAAAAACCCCGTGAGTTGACATGGAATGCTCCATATATATATATATATATATATATATGCCGTTGTATATATTAATAGACAAGTATTTTATTTGTATGTATTGGTTATGCTTGCATTTGTTAGGTGGAGCAAAGTTCATATTGTACATATATAAATATGCATATGTAAGTATTTTTCATTTACAAGATTGATATACCTATTACTATTGTTTATATAAAATAATATTTCCAAAACTTAAAACAAAATATTGAATTATTATACAATAATGATTTATTTATAATATTGACTAATTTCATGTTTTAAAAAAAAAGAAATAGACATTGATGTGTTAGTTTGAAAAAGAAAATTAATATTGTAATTGTACGATAATTTTACAATATAATTTATTTATACTTTTTTAACCAAGGTAAAGGAAAAATGGTATACTTGATAAATATATATATTTATAATTATAAAGTTTCTTATAGTCCTTATATGAAAAGGACAGACATCATCGGACATTTGATTGGTCATTGTTTTTCTCTCACTTACTTTCATATGAATTTCTTTCTGTTTGGGTTTTTGGATTATTTTTTATTTAATTCGTTATAAACAAAAAAACAAAAAAAAAAAAGAGTAAGTGAGTCGTAGTTGGTTTTTTGTTGCTAACGAAATAAATCAAATAAACAAAAAGATCTTCGAAAGATTAAATCGGTAACATATACGAGCGCATGATAAAATGGTTATTGTTTATTATTGTTATAAACAAATTCATCAGAAGAAATTCACGAACAAATATATTTTACTTTTTCAAAATGTCCTTGGTTCAATGGATTTTCCAGAAATACTGTGCAACGAATATTTATTGTAAAAACAAATTGTTCCAACTTTTAAAAAATTTTAACTTCATAATGTTCCACTGGTCTTTTTATTTTCAATATTTTTTTTTACAATAAATATTTCTTGCACAGTATTTCTGAAATATCCGTTCAATAAAGGACACTTTGAAGAACTAAAATATATTTTTTTGTGAATTTTTACTGACGCATTTTTTTATAACAATAATAAACAATAAACATTTTAGAAATTATGGATACAGGTGCGTGTATTAAAAAAGATACTTTTTAGTTAAAAAAATAATTTTTGATTTAAACTAAAAAGTACTTTTTTAATAAGTATAATATATTACGTATGAGAAAACACAATGATATTCAAAGTTTCAATATCGATATTTTTAGGATTTAACTATATATTATATTTCATCTGTCGATATTTATTGATTTTAAATTATTCAAGTTCGTTTAACATACTAAATGCGAAATAGTGTTTGTAAAATATAGTTTGGGAACTTAACTATCGAGTTGCTGTAATGTATGTTGCACAGCGTATAAAAGTGAAGACGTATTAATATGAATAAAAATAAAAAAATATTAATAAAACAAATACAAATCTATCATATCGACACTTTCGGAGGATATTATCATATCCCAGACAACATGTTTCTTTATTCAGTTTTTATAGAAAATTTTCTCACGATTACGGGAAAAATACGGAAAAAATTCCTACACATGAGCAAAGTGGTTAAAAATGGAGTTCAAGTATGAAAAAAACGGTTATTTATCGGTTATATATCGTATAGTGAGAAAAATAACGATTAATTCTAAAAGTTATTAATATAAACCAATAAAGCTCATCAAGGAGAAAAAAATGTTTCGATGAAAATTTAGATAATAATTTATAAATTTCAATTTATATATTTTTTTTGCAAATATAATAATGGCAGTCGATGAAACTCTTCCAGTAAAAAAGAAAGTTAAAGTAAAAATTTCGATATATTAATTTTTTTTTTTTTTTTTTTTTAAACCGCTAGATTTTTAACTGAGCCACTAGATTTTTTACATAGCCGCTAGACTCTTAACTTAGTTTCAGTTATAGCCAAATATATTTTTATCAACCTAATTTTTCCCTCAGCTACATTTTTTCCTTAGCTAGATTTTTTCCTTAGCTGAATTTTTCCATAGCTATATTTTTTACTTAATCTTAATTATAGCTAAACGAACAATACTTACATATTTTTACCACCCAAAATATTTTACTGAGCTACATATTTTCCTTAGCTCTATTATATAAACAACTACAAAGCAAATCACCACCAATAGAAAACTATCGATAACTCGAAAAATATTTGGAATATATTGAAAAATTTTATTTGACCTTTTTTTTCTACTTGATGAGTTTTATCAATCGTCATTATAAAATTAGGAAAAAAAATCGATATATCGAAATTGTAAAATCATTTACTATTAAAAATTACTGAAAAACAATAACTGTATAAAAATAGAAAAAAATAAAATAAAAACAAACAATATTTTTCTAATTCAATGAAAAAAAAAAAATTGTGTGTGTTAGCAGTACGCGCGAGGGAAGTGAAACTTCTTTCGCAGTTCGTCAAGATATTCGTAACGATTTTAATAATATTGACAATCAATTAATAAATGATGATATTATTGATGATATTAATAATATTGATAATGTTTATAGTGTAGGGGTCTTCGATTCTCGGCGATTTTTTAAGTACTCGAGTACTGGATCGATTCATATCGAGTACAAGTATCCGATTCTTTTCAGAGCCGATTAATCGATTCACGATTCTTTTTCACCGAATATCGCCAAAAGAATCGGTCTTGTTTTTCTCCCTTACAAAGCGCGTTGTTCTAGGTTTTATAAACCTAGGCCATCATTTGTATTTATTTTAAACTCTTTTTTAATATAAAATAAAAAAAGAAAAAAAATTAGAAAGGAAAAACAAAGTTCGTTGACACTTGATGATTGGGGATTGGCTTTTGACAGTTCTCATATAAATAATAAATAATAAATATTAATATAAATATGAATATTAATTTAATATTTAATGAATAATAATAATATTTAATTATTTATTATTAATGATTATAATATTCTCTTTTTTAACATCATATTTTCCATTCAATTTCATTCGTTTTTTTTTCTATAAATATTGTGTATACATAAAAAATAATGTATGATTAAAAAAATTAATAAAAAAATAATTATAAAAACACGATTTTTTAATCGATTCTTGAAGATCGATTCCTTTTCTAGGAATCGAAGAACCCTATTATAGTATAAATGATGATATCAATATGATATTTAGAATAATAATATCGATCATATTGCGATAATATCCAAACTATAAATATTGATAATATTATCAATATTATATCGTTATTGATATTATTATTATTATTAATACCATTGATATTATTAAAATTATTATCAATATTATTATTATTCATATAATTATCGTTATTATTATTATGATTTATACTATGAATATATATAAATGATAATAATAACAATAATTTCAATAATATTATCAATTATTAACAATCTTATTGATATTAATACCAATATCTATAATAATAATATTTGAAATATGAATATTAATAATTACTAATATTTATATTTGAATATTATTAACAGTACTATTATTAGTTTTATTATTATTATTAATATATATGGATATTAATAATATTAATATCAATGATTTTATTATTATCGATGATATATTATTAAAATTATTATTGTTATTATTATGCATACCATAAATTAATATATATTAATAATATTAATAATAATAATATTATTAATAACAATTATTTCAATAATATTATACAGAATAAAATGTCAATAATAATTTTAATAACATTATAAATTAGGAATAGGATTTAGGAATTAGGAATGACTATAGTCATAATATAAATGATATTAATTATATTAATAATAACATTTATAATAATAATATTCGAAATATGAATACTAATAATTATTAATATTTATACTTGAATATTAATGTCAGTAATCAGTATTGATCTTATCATTATCAATATTATATCGATATTATTATTATTATTAATATGATTCATAACATTGATATTATTACTAATATTATATTGATATTATTAATATCGATGATATTATTGAAATTATTGTTGTTATTTTTATTTATACTATCGTTATATAGATATCAATAATATCATTATAAATAATAATAATTTCAATAATATCATGAAGAATAATAATATCAATTTAATAATAGTAATAATATCATTGGTATTCATTATATCCATAATAATAATATCAATAACATAAATATACTAATAATAATTTTCAATTGAGTATATGTATTTATTTATAATTTTTTAATTCATTATTTTCATAAGCGCTGCGAACCGATCAGCTACACTATTGTATGCAACGCACACACACATTCATTCAAAGCATATCTCTTTTCTCGCTCGTAGCCACTCACTCACTCACTCTTATTAGTTATATGGGCAAATGCTTGCTCGGTCCGAGCGTTACATGGCCGACACACTGATTTTTTTTTCACTACCCTGCGGAAAGAAGTTTCACTTCAAAATTTGTTTGAATGTGTGTTTATTATTATTTTGTTTAATTACAACAACACGCCGAAAATGTTTACACATAATAAACCCGCAAGTCTAGATGGCTCACAAAATTTTTTTAATAGTATCGTTGATATGTTGGTGGACCTAACTAGATGGTTTATCAGTGAAAGAAGAGTAGCATAACCGAATCTGGAGACTCAAGGTTTCATCACAGGTTGTTTCAACACTTAACTTTCATACTGTCATACTTTTTCATCTTTTGTTTGCAGGTTATGAACGACAAACGTTCATAAGTTATTCCAACAATTCAATCTTTGAACACGATAAGATACATAGAAATGACCGAACTAAAGTATCTGGAAACAAAAAGTAAGTTTTATATTCTAGATATAATAAAAGAATAATTTTATTCAATTAGTCAAGTCCTCGAAATTCCAGAACTAATCTGAGCACCTAAGCACCATTATGTTTAGTACTTTATTAAACACTATATACGTTAATGAAAAACAAGAATTTAAAAGAATGAAGAATTATAATCATCATAATGCAAAATATTGCGACTCAATTATTGAAGCCAGACCCTTGCGATGACGAATAATAAAAATGATTCACGTAAATAGCTAGGTAAATTTAACCAGTCCTTCGACTATAAATTCAACGGTCGAAAACCCTGGAACGAGTTCAAGGAACTATCGCCGGATTAAGTTAGACACGCCCTCGACCTTGAAAAATCGATGAGAGTATTGGAAAACATGAGAAAATACGAGTCAAAATTTTATCCTTGAGAAAATTGCAATAAACTTTTAGTCATGAAAAAAAAAAAGTGAAAACTTTGAATTCGTTGACCATAAATCTTCAATTGAATTTGAGAATAACAATAACAATAAAAATTGAATGATAGGGACGTGAGGATCATAGACCAGCCAGAATTGAAATTTTTGTAGTTAGAGAAAAAACAATAGATTGACTCTAAAATTACACTGTTTAATGAAATATTAAGCATTACAAGAAACACTTTGAGTAAGTGCTAGCCACGACCTTAACAGACAATGAATAAATTGATTATATGAATTCTTTCAATATACGACAATTAAATTACAAAAAATACCGCGCGATAAGATCTGTAGTTTCATAAACGGTTGAAAACGTAAAATTTTTTGAGACTTTACAGTGAAGGTCGTAATTGTGGTGAGCCGTAAAATGATAAAAGAATATCAGTAAAATGAACGTTTTTCTTACACTGGTGTTATCTTAGTGTTATAATAAATTTTGTCACTTTCATTCTGTCACGCATATTCAGATAAACAGAGATGTACTACAAAATGATTTGTACATATTTACTTGAGCAACTATGCTAACATAGTTATATTAACGGTCTGAATGACTCATCTCTTACCATACATCTGCTAAAATAACTCGTCAGACACTGGTCTAAAAATTACTGGTTTGAACAAAACTGAGTATTTTTATTCTTTCACATAAAGAACGGACGAATACAAATCGTTGCTAAGAGTGAATTCACGTGAATTATCACAAAACTAACTTCTTTTGTGTAAGCGCAAAACTTAATTTATATCACTAGTTAATGAGAATTAACAATTTGATTTCAGAAGAATATTTTTTGCGACGTCACTATAAATTATGAACGAACTAACATACAAGCTGTTTTTGAAATCTTGAATAATCCAAGAAATATAGGTTCACATAAGCTATTGAGCTTGTTTTTTTGTAAATCGAGAATTGAATTAAAATATAAGTAAAGGTGCAAATAATGTACTATTTCAGATTTTAATATGTCATTAATAGTTAATTTAATATAATTGTGTGCAGATAGCACGGTCCACGTACAAAATCGAACTTCGAAGGCTAAGCCTTGTCTCCATGGCTGCGCCACCACAACCTTTATTCACATCACATACCGTCATCCTTTAAACGCAAGCGTAGCAAATAATAATAATAATATGTGAGTTTAAGCTCATTGTGATAAACCTGAGGAGCTCTTTGAATATCTTGAGATCATGGCTCACATCCAAGGCAAGGTGGTTAAAATAGTGATTTTTAGAAAATAATTTAAGAAAAGTAATAAGAATAAGGAATAAAAATTCGACATGCGAGGACTGAAAAAACACATCTTCTTCAGCCTTCCAAAAGTTATAAAGATAGAAAAACATACTGGCAAAACAGTTAAAATATAAACAGTTTCTTAAAACATAAAAATTATTTACAAAGATTCCCAGAAGTACTAAATCCCACCAAGACCGTAAAGTACCATACGGATCCCGGGATAAAATTTTTAGAGCCTTTATGAGTCTTTAAAATAAAGATGAGCCTTTATTTGACTCTTTCTATGTGCCACTAGCGGGACTCATAAATACTCTGACCCACAGTGGTTGAGTCTTTAAAAAAAAGGCTCTGAAATACTCTGCATGCGAAAAAAAAAAATATGAGCCTTTTTTTTAAATACTCATAAAGGGTCTGACTTCGCATCTTTTAGAGTATTTAAAATAAAGGCTCTGAAATACTAAGGAAAATTTGTTTTTTTATTTTATATTAAATGGGTGAATGAAAAACGTGCGCGTAACTACCAGGATTTGAAAAGATGAACACAATGTCTAAATGTATAAATAAACGCTTTAGCCCGCTCGACCACTGGACCATCGATGCAAAGAATAATTTTTTTACTTTAATATTTTACGTTCAGTCACGAGAGACACAAACGAAATTATTAACATCGAAAAAAAATTATTTTGCAATATTATATTACACTCAATAATCATATGCATATTTATTAATTAATGTATATATTAATTAATATATATAATTAATAAAATACGAAATAGTTTCTTTGTATTTATTTGTTAATGTTGAAGTCATAACAGACTGGATACTTTTTGAAATAAAAGAAATATAGTTATGGACATTGGGAAATTTGATGAGACCTAAAAAATTTTGGTCGAGGTTTGACCAGGTTGTCCTATTATTATTAGTGATGCCGCGATACGATACGATACGATATGAGGCCTCATATCGTATCGTATCGGATTTTTTAAGGGCCATTTCGTCTCGTATCGTATCGTCAAGTGGTCATATCGTCTCCATACCGTATCGAAAATTGACCATATCGTATCGTCTCCATATCGTATCGTATCGTCATATCGACGATATTGTAAAAAAAATTCATTTTCGTTGTATTTCTCCGAAATTTTCTTTTTTTTTTTCTTAGCACAGAGAGGCCTATATACGTATTTTATTTTCATTATTTCTACCATGTGGACTTCAGCATCTGGATTTTTTAAAAATGTTTTTAATGATGACCAATATATTTTCAAGGAAATACTAAGGATTCAAAGGGATAGAATTGAGAAACTTTAGTGGAGTCTCAGGGTCAAAGCGTGCAAATTGGTTTTCCGGCTTGAAGGCTCATAAAAATATTTTCAAACTATCTTATCTTTTTTTTCCTTATATTTTTGTATACTGTGGTCGTACACACCCTGCTGTTAACACACAGTTTCTGTTTTTTTTTTTTTTTTTTCTCTTGAAAAATTCTTCTGTCAACAAATGAAACAAAATGTTGCAGATACAGATGATTTTCAGTTGTTGTTGTAACGGTTTTTTCGGAGGTCATTTTTGTGAATAAACTTTTGTGACAATGTCTCAATTATTTTTTCTTTAATTTTTCAACATAAGACATTGAGTTGTTGGACAGTCAAGACCTCTCAGTATCAATTTCCGAATGATCCTAGATTTATATATTTTTTTTAAATAGCTGAAGTGTAATTGTTTTTCGTGATAGTGTTTTTTATAAAAAAAAAAAAGTGAAAAAAGAAGTGAAAAAAGGACTAATACTGCAAAATAATTTAATCTTGAGGAAAGTAATAAAAAATATTGAAATAATGAAACGACACTTGATTTTACCTGATAATGAAAATTCAATTGAAAAAAACAAAATCGATATGATTCAAAATAATAAACGAAAAAAAGGAGAAGAAGCAGTAAATAAATTAATTGCAGACGAATCGAAATGGAAAGAATATGTGGGAAAAAAACCAAACCAATATTCGAAGTTTTTTGACTTGCAAATAAATGAAATAACAAAAACAAAAAGAGCTCAATGCAAAGAATGCAAAAGTCTAAATTCCGAATGTGGATATGTGCCTATGACTGGCTCTAATACTACAGGATTAAAAAATCACTTAGAAAAAAAACATGCGTCTGTTTATAGAGAACATTTTTTGAAAACGAAGGAATTAACGAAGCAAAAATTAATAAACGAAAGGTGAGTCTTTGTGTATATGAATTTTTACCGTTATACTTCCCTGTCATCTCTGCTTGTTTTTTAACGAATTTCATAGATAATGTGTTAATCTCCATTAATTTCTTAGCTAAATTTTTCAATAAAATTATATATAATAAAAATAAATTCAAAGCCCGCTATTAAATATTATAAAAAAAAAAATTAATTAACTTTCGCAATAATATTGCAATTATTGAAAATGAATTTTCAGCTAGTTATTAAAAATTATAACAAATAAATTAACAAATTGAAAATTAGGAAAATTAAAAAATAAAAATTTAATTTCAATCAATTATTTTTCGATTTTAGTTATGATTATTTTTTTTCAAGCATCGAGTAACAATAGAAAAACACTACAAACAGGGAACGCCGTCTTCCTTTTGTTCCGAGTATCGTAGTCATAGCCCGTTGCGTAGGAAAAAAATAATCATAACTAAAATAAGAAAAATATAGGGATGCAATATTCATTTATTTTTAAAAATTTTTATTTTCATTTTTTCAACTATTTATTAATTTGACGATTTGTAATAGTCAGAAACGAGCCCTTCGATGAATAATTAATTGAATTTTGCAATAATTTTATAATGATTAAAAATTAATTTTTTAACTAGATATTGAATATTATAAACGATAATTATAAATTATCAAGTTAAAAATTAGAGGAATTAAAAAATAAAATTTTATTTCAATCAATTATTTTTTCATTTTAGTTATGATTATTTTTTTTCAAGCACCGAGTTACAATAGAAAAACACTACAAACAGGGAACGTCGTTTCCCTTTTGTGTCAAGTTTCGTAGTCGTAGCCCGTTGCGTAGGAAAAAAATAATCATAACTAAAATAAAAAATATTTAAAATTATTATTTTTTTTTTTTTTCAACTATTCATTGATTTGAATATTTGCAATATTTAGTAACGAGCCCTTTAATAAATAATTAATTAAATTTTGCAATAATTTTATAATTAAAGAAAAAAAAATGTCACCTAGATATAAAATACTATAATAAAAAATTATAAATTATCAAATCAAAAATTAGGAGAATTGAAAAATAAAACTTATTTCGATCAATTATTTTTTTATTTTAGTTATGATTATTTTTTTTGAAGCACCGGGCTACACTACAAACGGGGAACGCTGTTTCCCTTTTGTGCCGAGTTTCGTAGTCGTAGCCCGTTGCGTAGGAAAAAAATAATCATAACTAAAATAAAAAATATTTAAAATTATTATTTTTTTTTTTTTTAACTATTCATTGATTCGATGATTTGCAATATTTAGTAACGAGCCCTTTAATAAATAATTAATTAAATTTTTCAATAATTTTATAATTAAAGAAAAAAAAATTTCACCTAGATATTAAATATTATAATAAATAATAATAAATTATCAAATCAAAAATTAGGAGAATTAAAAAATAAAATTTTAGTTCAATCAATTATTTTTTTATTTTAGTTATGATTATTTTTTTTAAACACCACAAACGGGGAACGTCGTCTCCCTTTTGTGCCGAGTTTCGTAGTCGTAGCCCGTTGTATAGGAAAAAAATAATCATAACTAAAATAAAAAAATATAAGAATGCAGTATTAATTTATTTTGGAAATTTTTATTTTTTTTTTTTTTTCATTGCATTTTTATATTTTTTTTAATTATTAATTTGATGATTTCTAATAACAAGCTCTACATTAATTAAAATATTATTAGCAAATCGGCTAAGAAAAAAATGAAGCTAAGAAAAAATTAATTTAAAAATAAATTTAATTGGTTGTTTTTCGATAATTTTTACAGACGCTTACGCAAGAGGGTTTCAAATTGTTATTAGTAAAATTTATAACAATTAAAAACTTGCCATTTTGGTTTTTTGATGACGATGTAACCCAGGAATTTTTTACTGCTCTTAATCCTCAGTTTCATTATTTAAAAAGGACTGCTTCAACAGACGTAACACAAGTTACGTATAATCGCTGCCGCGAAATTGTAATGGATATCTTAAAAAACAATCAATCAAAAGTTTCATTCACTGTAGATGGCTGGACGTCAGTTAGAACCAAGTCATATTATGGTATAACAGGTCATTTTATTGATAGTGATTGGAAAATGCAATCTCTTGACATTGATTTTATTCCAAGCAATGGGGCTCATGCTGGAAAAGACATTGCTAATTTATTCCTCACAACTATGATAAATGCTGGGTTAGAAAATAAAATTAACGGAATTACACTTGATAATGCTTCTGTCAACGATAAATTTCTAAGTGAGCTTGAAATAGAAATGAATAAAAGAAATTTTAAGTTTAGTTGTGAAAATCAGCATTTTCGCTGCTACTGTCATATATTAAATTTGGCAGTTCAAGACACTATGAAAGCTTTAAAAATTATTGATAAAGATGAAGAAGATGATTTAGATGACTTTGATGATGAAGGAAATTTTCTTATAGAAAAATGTGAACGTAAAATATCTCAAATAGAAAAATTATATAAAGGAATGAAAATTCCTCCAATCATTAAATTACGAGAATTAAGCAAAAAATTAAAAATGTCTGAAAGACAGCGAATGAGCTTGGAAACGTTTTGCAATGATTTAAAAGAGGATTATAGCAATTTACCACTCGATGTTTCAACAAGATGGAATAGTTCATATGAGTTAATAAAAGTTGGTCTGACTATGAAAAAATCTCTTTTTAAATTTGCTGAAGAAATTAAATCATTCAATCATCTTATAATAACAGAAGAAGAATGGAGATTATTAGAACTGCTAAAAAAATATTTAATTGGTTTTAAACAATTAACAAAAAAACTTGGTGGCGACCAATATGCTACACTTCCATCAGTCGTTGTTGGTATTAATCTTTTATTTGATCGAATAGAAAAAATATGCAAAGATCTCAAACATAATGAAGACGAGAATGAGACAATTATTAAAGCGTTTGAAGATGGTCAAGCTAAATTAATGAAGCATTATCAAAAATCAAACTGGATATACTGTGCGGTGTTAATTCTAGATCCTAGGCACAAACTTGAAGCATTTGACTGTACAACTTGGGGCAGAGAAATGAAAGACGAATCCTTTAAAATTTTTAAACACATTCTGAAAACAGAATATATTCTAAATATTGTCTCTCCGTGACTGCAAAACAAGCTTGACACCACCAAGCTTGTTCTAAAATCACGGAGTCGCGATAAATTTAGTAAATTTAGTTACTTTTTGGTGATTTTTATAGCCGCCATGTTTACAAGCGGAAATTTTAGCTTGTCATGAGTTCGCACCCTAAAATTGATGTCACGCATTGGTTATTTGATTGTAGAAAACCCTTAATTTTCGAAAAAAAACTGTTTTTGAAATATTTCCATGTTAAATAAAGTGTATTTTATATTTTGTTATTTTTGGCTTATTAATATTTTTTTATTATTGTTTTATCAATTATCGATATTTTATATATTTTTCTATTGTTGTCAAGTGTATTCAATTTTAGAGCTGTGTGTTCACACGCAAGTTTTCGCTGCAATGCTTTATGCTTCATGAATGAGTGCCCTCATCGGTAAGTTTTCTCGCTCACTGACGAATCGAGTCTCCGCTCGGTCTCTACGACTTCACAGCTCTATGGTGTTATTCATTTTTCATTTGCAATCTACAATTGTAGCTACGAACAAAAGTATTTAGAAAAATGTGAATCGTGTTCATATGCAAATGTTTCCTTGTCAAACGAATTTATGATAAATCTTTTAATACCAAATAAAAATAACACATTCACTTTACAAGAAACTTATTGATCAATCACTATCATTGTGGCACGAAGGGGTTGGTACATGTGTCGGTTGTTTTAGATCAACGAAAATTCTAAGAAAGATTGAAGTCCTCAAAATTAATGATATCATTGTTTTAAGTCTCCTCTACATCAATAAATTTAAATGGTCAAGTAAAAATGATAATTGCTTAATCAAAGGAATACCCACTTCTAAAATTCACATTTGTGGTTCTACCAAGAAGACTAGAAAGAAGAAGAGTCAACTCCGTACATTGGAAATGGGACAAAATATGTCCTGTACCTCGAGCTTCTCAAATTTGCCAATTTGGCGCTGATTGGGTTCTACGTATAAAGTTAGTTATTTTGTCAGTTATTTCCGCAAAAATACTAGGTGGATAAAAATTGATAATTTGTTCGTTGCTAGCAAAAACTGGTGAAGTAATGCAAAAAATGCTTACATATTTTTTTTTTCAGAACGAACAAAAATTAATACGGATAGTACCAAGTAATTTTATATACTTCTTAATATTATAGTTTTTTCTATCGAATGATTGAAGGACTTTACAAAAAGATGTGATATCTAAACAAAAAAAGAAACACAGTTTTTTTTACAAAAAGGAGCGTCAAGTATTCGAAATCCCCACTAATTATGTGATTATAGTAATTTTATTTTATATTGATATTTATTAATTTTTTAGATATAAAAAGATATAATACCAAAATAAGTCAATAAGGAAATATTTAACGCATATAATTAAGTCTTAATCTTTGACAAAATTTTATACTTGACCGCGCCCGGTTCTTCCCAAATAAAATTTAAAGACTTTCACACCAATGGAGATCTACTGAAATTTAGTAGTCGTTCTACATAAATGTATGCGCAGTCACAACCTCGCGACTTTATTATAGTAGTTTTATATACAAGAGACAAGAATAGAGCGTGACAAGTGTGATTTTTTTGAAAATCTATGAAAAGTATTTGAATTATATTAAATTAATGTCTTAGAGCTCAAACGCACGACAAGCTAACTTTTGCTTGTAAACATGGCTGACGTAATTCTGAGTGATCTAAGCATAACTTGCACGTAAAATTACTAGAAAAACCACGATGGATGGGGACATATTACTAGTTTTATGGGAATTAGGACGGCCATGTTTACAAGTTCGACACAACCCAACTTGTTGCGCGTGCTCAGTGCGCTTTACAAGCAAACGTTAGCTTGTCGTGAGTTAAAGCTCTAACTTGTTACACATGCTAGTGCGCTTTACAACCGAAACAAGGCTTATCGTGAGTTTAAACCCTCAGCTTATTAGCATTGTAACTGAATTCAACTATATTTTTTGCTGATATTTGGGAAAATTGCATAGTGGACACCACCTTTTACACTGTAAAATATATATTCGGCGCTCGTGTCATATTGTGTCATACGTATTCATTATTTAATTGTTGATTGACGAAAAAAGTATATATATTTTTTAATTATGCCGGCAAGTTAACAAGATTGTACGCTGCCAGTCCTAAGCCTAGATAAAATGTGAAGGGTATATATATATAATAAAGGATAATTGGAAAATACCATTAACTCTGTTGTCGAGACGTGTGTAGGCTTTAAATTTTATTTGGGAAGAACCGGGCGCGGTCAAGTATAAAATTTTGTCAAAATTAGACACAATTATAATAAGATTAAATATTTCCTTCTTGACTTATTTTGTATTATATCTTTTGTATCTAAAATTAATAAATATCAATATAAAATAAAATTACTATAATCACATAATTAGTGGGAATTTCAATACTTGCGCTTCTTTGTAAAAAAAACTGTGTTTCTGTTAGATTCTAAATCATAGATATGATGTAAAAGATTCTACTTGACAATCTTTGGTTCAACTGGAATGCGAGTAAATGTCACAGTATTGATACGACTTAAAAATAAATTGGTGTTCAACAATGATGATTTCATTGTCTATAATAGTGGTGTGCGATATTTCAAAAAAATATCGATATTCAAAATATCGGCTACCTTGTTTTGAATATCGGCGTATCGATATATCGGCCAAAATAGTAGTCGATACTGAAATATCGGCTAAATTTTATTATTGTTATTATTATTTCTAAGGTTCATTTATTCTTTCATTTATAGTTTTTATTTTTTATTTGTTTATAGTTATTTATGTTTTTTTTATTGCATAAAATTTTAATCGCCAAGTATTGCACATCTCTAGTCCATAATAAAAATGAACTCATTTGATCTTCTACTATATCAATTTATGGAGAAAAATCTGACATTGAAATAGAAGTAATAACAATCAAACCAAGTGGTCAAGTCATTTTTGATGTGTAAACATCTTTAGGCGTGGGTTGAGTATAGACTAAAAAGAAAAAACATAAAATTCAGACGTCATATCCGGTCACGTATCTGGGCAAGAATCCATTTTCTGTCAGTCTACATTGCGCCTTGCAGTGCCATGGTAATCGGTCGGTAACCGTCACCATCAGGCATTCTGTAGTATAGATGGATTCAAATGCGAGTATTTATATATTTATTCATTTATTTATATATATATATGGGTTATTCCATGTCAACTTACAGGGTTTTTTCCCTCACCCTCACGGATTTGATAACGAATATTTTTTTTGGGTTAGTCATCGACTCAGATGTACCTCTGTTTTTTTTTTTTTATTTTTACCATCATTAACCGCTGAGCCAGAATAAAAAAACACCTCCTTCACAAGAGTAAACTACGATTTCGCCATTTTTTTAAAATCTGATTTTTTTACTGTAAGTAGTAGAGCACAAGATTAGCTTAATTTCCAAATTTCATCATGGGATAACGATGGGTTCATTATAAAAAATTTTTTTTTCCATGACAAAATCAGACAAGAACATATGCCCAAACAACAGGTTTTTTTTTTGTTTCTTATAGGAAATTTCCTCACGATTACAGGAAAAAATACGAAAAAAATTCCCACGCATGCGCAAAGTCGTAAAAATCAAGTTCAATTATCGAAAAAACGGCTATTTATCGGTTATATATCGTACAGCTGATTGAACAATTGATTCTGAAATTCAATAATAGTGATCGATGAAACTCGTCAAGGAAAAAAAAATGTCATAATAAAAATTTCGATATCTTGAATAGTTTTCGAAGTAAGGATATTTTTTCAAAACATGTATACGATTTACTTAGCCGTTAGATTTTCTAAATTATAGCTAAACAATCAATATTTATTCGAGATGTCAAATTTTTATTATGACATTATTTTTTCCTCGACGAGTTTTATCGATCACTATTATTGAATTTTAGAATCAATCGTTATTTTAATAGCTGTACGATATATAACCGATAAATAGCCGTTTTTTCGATAATTCAACTCGATTTTTAACCACCTTGCGCATGCGTGGGAATTTTTTCGTATTTTTCCCGTAATTTTGAGGAAATTTTCTATAAGAAACAAAAAAAAAAAGCCTGTTGTTTGGGATATGATCTTGCCTGATTTTGTCATGGAAAAAAAAATTTTTTATAATGAACCCATCGTTATCCCATGATGAAATTTGGAAATTAAGCTAATCTTGTGCTCTACTACTTACAGTAGAAAAATGGCGAAATTGTAGTTTACTCTTGTGAAGGAGGTGTTTTTTTATTCTAGCTCGGCGGTTAATGATGTTAAAAATAAAAAAAAATCAAAGGTACATCTGAGTCGATGACTAACTTAAAAAAAATATTTGTTTTCGAATCTAAGAGGGTGAGGGAAAAAACCCCGTGAGTTGACATGGAATGCTCCATATATATATATATATATATATATATGCCGTTGTATATATTAATAGACAAGTATTTTATTTGTATGTATTGGTTATGCTTGCATTTGTTAGGTGGAGCAAAGTTCATATTGTACATATATAAATATGCATATGTAAGTATTTTTCATTTACAAGATTGATATACCTATTACTATTGTTTATATAAAATAATATTTCCAAAACTTAAAACAAAATATTAAATTATACTAATAATATGATTTATTTATAATATTGACTAATTTCATGTTTTAAAAAAAAAAGAAATAGACATTGTTAGTTTGAAAAAGAAAATTAATATTGTAATTGTACGATAATTTTACAATATAATTTATTTATACTTTTTTAACCAAGGTAAAGGAAAAATGGTATACTTGATAAATATATATATTTATAATTATAAAGTTTCTTATAGTCCTTATATGAAAAGGACAGACATCATCGGACATTTGATTGGTCATTGTTTTTCTCTCACTTACTTTCATATGAATTTCTTTCTGTTTGGGTTTTTGGATTATTTTTTATTTAATTCGTTATAAACAAAAAAACAAAAAAAAAAAAGAGTAAGTGAGTCGTAGTTGGTTTTTTGTTGCTAACGAAATAAATCAAATAAACAAAAAGATCTTCGAAAGATTAAATCGGTAACATATACGAGCGCATGATAAAATGGTTATTGTTTATTATTGTTATAAACAAATTCATCAGAAGAAATTCACGAACAAATATATTTTACTTTTTCAAAATGTCCTTGGTTCAATGGATTTTCCAGAAATACTGTGCAACGAATATTTATTGTAAAAACAAATTGTTCCAACTTTTAAAAAATTTTAACTTCATAATGTTCCACTGGTCTTTTTATTTTCAATATTTTTTTTTACAATAAATATTTCTTGCACAGTATTTCTGAAATATCCGTTCAATAAAGGACACTTTGAAGAACTAAAATATATTTTTTTGTGAATTTTTACTGACGCATTTTTTTATAACAATAATAAACAATAAACATTTTAGAAATTATGGATACAGGTGCGTGTATTAAAAAAGATACTTTTTAGTTAAAAAAATAATTTTTGATTTAAACTAAAAAGTACTTTTTTAATAAGTATAATATATTACGTATGAGAAAACACAATGATATTCAAAGTTTCAATATCGATATTTTTAGGATTTAACTATATATTATATTTCATCTGTCGATATTTATTGATTTTAAATTATTCAAGTTCGTTTAACATACTAAATGCGAAATAGTGTTTGTAAAATATAGTTTGGGAACTTAACTATCGAGTTGCTGTAATGTATGTTGCACAGCGTATAAAAGTGAAGACGTATTAATATGAATAAAAATAAAAAAATATTAATAAAACAAATACAAATCTATCATATCGACACTTTCGGAGGATATTATCATATCCCAGACAACATGTTTCTTTATTCAGTTTTTATAGAAAATTTTCTCATTATTGGAAAAATACGGAAAACATTCCTACACATGAGCAAAGTGGTTAAAAATGGAGTTCAAGTATGAAAAAAACGGTTATTTATCGGTTATATATCGTATAGTGAGAAAAATAACGATTAATTCTAAAAGTTATTAATATAAACCAATAAAGCTCATCAAGGAGAAAAAAATGTTTCGATGAAAATTTAGATAATAATTTATAAATTTCAATTTATATATTTTTTTTGCAAATATAATAATGGCAGTCGATGAAACTCTTCCAGTAAAAAAGAAAGTTAAAGTAAAATTTCGATATATTTTTTTTTAAACCGCTAGATTTTTAACTGAGCCACTAGATTTTTTACATAGCCGCTAGACTCTTAACTTAGTTTCAGTTATAGCCAAATATATTTTTATCAACCTAATTTTTCCCTCAGCTACATTTTTTCCTTAGCTAGATTTTTTCCTTAGCTGAATTTTTCCATAGCTATATTTTTACTTAATCTTAATTATAGCTAAACGAACAATACTTACATATTTTACCACCCAAAATATTTTACTGAGCTACATATTTTCCTTAGCTCTATTATATAAACAACTACAAAGCAAATCACCACCAATAGAAAACTATCGATAACTCGAAAAATATTTGGAATATATTGAAAAATTTTATTTGACCTTTTTTTTCTACTTGATGAGTTTTATCAATCGTCATTATAAAATTAGGAAAAAAAATCGATATATCGAAATTGTAAAATCATTTACTATTAAAAATTACTGAAAAACAATAACTGTATAAAAATAGAAAAAAATAAAATAAAAACAAACAATATTTTTCTAATTCAATGAAAAAAAAAAAATTGTGTGTGTTAGCAGTACGCGCGAGGGAAGTGAAACTTCTTTCGCAGTTCGTCAAGATATTCGTAACGACTTTAATAATATTGACAATCAATTAATAAATGATGATATTATTGATGATATTAATAATATTGATAATGTTTATAGTGTAGGGGTCTTCGATTCTCGGCGATTTTTTAAGTACTCGAGTACTGGATCGATTCATATCGAGTACAAGTATCCGATTCTTTTCAGAGCCGATTAATCGATTCACGATTCTTTTTCACCGAATATCGCCAAAAGAATCGGTCTTGTTTTTCTCCCTTACAAAGCGCGTTGTTCTAGGTTTTATAAACCTAGGCCATCATTTGTATTTATTTTAAACTCTTTTTTAATATAAAATAAAAAAAGAAAAAAAATTAGAAAGGAAAAACAAAGTTCGTTGACACTTGATGATTGGGGATTGGCTTTTGACAGTTCTCATATAAATAATAAATATTAATATAAATATGAATATTATTTAATATTTAATATTTAATGAATAATAATAATATTTAATTATTTATTATTAATGATTATAATATTCTCTTTTTTAACATCATATTTTCCATTCAATTTCATTCGTTTTTTTTTCTATAAATATTGTGTATACATAAAAAATAATGTATGATTAAAAAAATTAATAAAAAAATAATTATAAAAACACGATTTTTTAATCGATTCTTGAAGATCGATTCCTTTTCTAGGAATCGAAGAACCCTATTATAGTATAAATGATGATATCAATATGATATTTAGAATAATAATATCGATCATATTGCGATAATATCCAAACTATAAATATTGATAATATTATCAATATTATATCGTTATTGATATTATTATTATTATTAATACCATTGATATTATTAAAATTATTATCAATATTATTATTATTCATATAATTATCGTTATTATTATTATGATTTATACTATGAATATATATAAATGATAATAATAATTTCAATAATATTATCAATTATTAACAATCTTATTGATATTAATACCAATATCTATAATAATAATATTTGAAATATGAATATTAATAATTACTAATATTTATATTTGAATATTATTAACAGTACTATTATTAGTTTTATTATTATTATTAATATATATGGATATTAATAATATTAATATCAATGATTTTATTATTATCGATGATATATTATTAAAATTATTATTGTTATTATTATGCATACCATAAATTAATATATATTAATAATATTAATAATAATAATATTATTAATAACAATTATTTCAATAATATTATACAGAATAAAATGTCAATAATAATTTTAATAACATTATAAATTAGGAATAGGATTTAGGAATTAGGAATGACTATAGTCATAATATAAATGATATTAATTATATTAATAATAACATTTATAATAATAATATTCGAAATATGAATACTAATAATTATTAATATTTATACTTGAATATTAATGTCAGTAATCAGTATTGATCTTATCATTATCAATATTATATCGATATTATTATTATTATTAATATGATTCATAACATTGATATTATTACTAATATTATATTGATATTATTAATATCGATGATATTATTGAAATTATTGTTGTTATTTTTATTTATACTATCGTTATATAGATATCAATAATATCATTATAAATAATAATAATTTCAATAATATCATGAAGAATAATAATATCAATTTAATAATAGTAATAATATCATTGGTATTCATTATATCCATAATAATAATATCAATAACATAAATATACTAATAATAATTTTCAATTGAGTATATGTATTTATTTATAATTTTTTAATTCATTATTTTCATAAGCGCTGCGAACCGATCAGCTACACTATTGTATGCAACGCACACACACATTCATTCAAAGCATATCTCTTTTCTCGCTCGTAGCCACTCACTCACTCACTCTTATTAGTTATATGGGCAAATGCTTGCTCGGTCCGAGCGTTACATGGCCGACACACTGATTTTTTTTTCACTACCCTGCGGAAAGAAGTTTCACTTCAAAATTTGTTTGAATGTGTGTTTTTTATTTTTTTGTTTTATTACAACAACACGCCGAAAATGTTTACACATAATAAACCCGCAAGTCTAGATGGCTCACAAAATTTTTTTAATAGTATCGTTGATATGTTGGTGGACCTAACTAGATGGTTTATCAGTGAAAGAAGAGTAGCATAACCGAATCTGGAGACTCAAGGTTTCATCACAGGTTGTTTCAACACTTAACTTTCATACTGTCATACTTTTTCATCTTTTGTTTGCAGGTTATGAACGACAAACGTTCATAAGTTATTCCAACAATTCAATCTTTGAACACGATAAGATACATAGAAATGACCGAACTAAAGTATCTGGAAACAAAAAGTAAGTTTTATATTCTAGATATAATGAAAGAATAATTTTATTCAATTAGTCAAGTCCTCGAAATTCCAGAACTAATCTGAGCACCTAAGCACCATTATGTTTAGTAGTACTTTATTAAACACTATATACGTTAATGAAAAACAAGAATTTAAAAGAATGAAGAATTATAATCATCATAATGCAAAATATTGCGACTCAATTATTGAAGCCAGACCCTTGCGATGACGAATAATAAAAATGATTCACGTAAATAGCTAGGTAAATTTAACCAGTCCTTCGACTATAAATTCAACGGTCGAAAACCCTGGAACGAGTTCAAGGAACTATCGCCGGATTAAGTTAGACACGCCCTCGACCTTGAAAAATCGATGAGAGTATTGGAAAACATGAGAAAATACGAGTCAAAATTTTATCCTTGAGAAAATTGCAATAAACTTTTAGTCATGAAAAAAAAAAAGTGAAAACTTTGAATTCGTTGACCATAAATCTTCAATTGAATTTGAGAATAACAATAACAATAAAAATTGAATGATAGGGACGTGAGGATCATAGACCAGCCAGAATTGAAATTTTTGTAGTTAGAGAAAAAACAATAGATTGACTCTAAAATTACACTGTTTAATGAAATATTAAGCATTACAAGAAACACTTTGAGTAAGTGCTAGCCACGACCTTAACAGACAATGAATAAATTGATTATATGAATTCTTTCAATATACGACAATTAAATTACAAAAAATACCGCGCGATAAGATCTGTAGTTTCATAAACGGTTGAAAACGTAAAATTTTTTGAGACTTTACAGTGAAGGTCGTAATTGTGGTGAGCCGTAAAATGATAAAAGAATATCAGTAAAATGAACGTTTTTCTTACACTGGTGTTATCTTAGTGTTATAATAAATTTTGTCACTTTCATTCTGTCACGCATATTCAGATAAACAGAGATGTACTACAAAATGATTTGTTCATGATTTGTACATATTTACTTGAGCAACTATGCTAACATAGTTATATTAACGGTCTGAATGACTCATCTCTTACCATACATCTGCTAAAATAACTCGTCAGACACTGGTCTAAAAATTACTGGTTTGAACAAAACTGAGTATTTTTATTCTTTCACATAAAGAACGGACGAATACAAATCGTTGCTAAGAGTGAATTCACGTGAATTATCACAAAACTAACTTCTTTTGTGTAAGCGCAAAACTTAATTTATATCACTAGTTAATGAGAATTAACAATTTGATTTCAGAAGAATATTTTTTGCGACGTCACTATAAATTATGAACGAACTAACATACAAGCTGTTTTTGAAATCTTGAATAATCCAAGAAATATAGGTTCACATAAGCTATTGAGCTTGTTTTTTTGTAAATCGAGAATTGAATTAAAATATAAGTAAAGGTGCAAATAATGTACTATTTCAGATTTTAATATGTCATTAATAGTTAATTTAATATAATTGTGTGCAGATAGCACGGTCCACGTACAAAATCGAACTTCGAAGGCTAAGCCTTGTCTCCATGGCTGCGCCACCACAACCTTTATTCACATCACATACCGTCATCCTTTAAACGCAAGCGTAGCAAATAATAATAATAATATGTGAGTTTAAGCTCATTGTGATAAACCTGAGGAGCTCTTTGAATATCTTGAGATCATGGCTCACATCCAAGGCAAGGTGGTTAAAATAGTGATTTTTAGAAAATAATTTAAGAAAAAGTAATAAGAATAAGGAATAAAAATTCGACATGCGAGGACTGAAAAAACACATCTTCTTCAGCCTTCCAAAAGTTATAAAGATAGAAAAACATACTGGCAAAACAGTTAAAATATAAACAGTTTCTTAAAACATAAAAATTATTTACAAAGATTCCCAGAAGTACTAAATCCCACCAAGACCGTAAAGTACCATACGGATCCCGGGATAAAATTTTTAGAGCCTTTATGAGTCTTTAAAATAAAGATGAGCCTTTATTTGACTCTTTCTATGTGCCACTAGCGGGACTCATAAATACTCTGACCCACAGTGGTTGAGTCTTTAAAAAAAAGGCTCTGAAATACTCTGCATGCGAAAAAAAAAAATATGAGCCTTTTTTTTAAATACTCATAAAGGGTCTGACTTCGCATCTTTTAGAGTATTTAAAATAAAGGCTCTGAAATACTAAGGAAAATTTGTTTTTTTATTTTATATTAAATGGGTGAATGAAAAACGTGCGCGTAACTACCAGGATTTGAAAAGATGAACACAATGTCTAAATGTATAAATAAACGCTTTAGCCCGCTCGACCACTGGACCATCGATGCAAAGAATAATTTTTTTACTTTAATATTTTACGTTCAGTCACGAGAGACACAAACGAAATTATTAACATCGAAAAAAAATTATTTTGCAATATTATATTACACTCAATAATCATATGCATATTTATTAATTAATGTATATATTAATTAATATATATAATTAATAAAATACGAAATAGTTTCTTTGTATTTATTTGTTAATGTTGAAGTCATAACAGACTGGATACTTTTTGAAATAAAAGAAATATAGTTATGGACATTGGGAAATTTGATGAGACCTAAAAAATTTTGGTCGAGGTTTGACCAGGTTGTCCTATTATTATTAGTGATGCCGCGATACGATACGATACGATATGAGGCCTCATATCGTATCGTATCGGATTTTTTAAGGGCCATTTCGTCTCGTATCGTATCGTCAAGTGGTCATATCGTCTCCATACCGTATCGAAAATTGACCATATCGTATCGTCTCCATATCGTATCGTATCGTCATATCGACGATATTGTAAAAAAAATTCATTTTCGTTGTATTTCTCCGAAATTTTCTTTTTTTTTTTCTTAGCACAGAGAGGCCTATATACGTATTTTATTTTCATTATTTCTACCATGTGGACTTCAGCATCTGGATTTTTTAAAAATGTTTTTAATGATGACCAATATATTTTCAAGGAAATACTAAGGATTCAAAGGGATAGAATTGAGAAACTTTAGTGGAGTCTCAGGGTCAAAGCGTGCAAATTGGTTTTCCGGCTTGAAGGCTCATAAAAATATTTTCAAACTATCTTATCTTTTTTTTCCTTATATTTTTGTATACTGTGGTCGTACACACCCTGCTGTTAACACACAGTTTCTGTTTTTTTTTTTTTTTTTTCTCTTGAAAAATTCTTCTGTCAACAAATGAAACAAAATGTTGCAGATACAGATGATTTTCAGTTGTTGTTGTAACGGCTTTTTCGAGGTCATTTTTATGAATAAACTCTTCTGCCAATGTCTCAATTATTTTTTCTTTAATTTTTCAACATAAGATATCGGGTTGTTGGACAGTCAAGATCTCTTGGTTTAAATTTTCGAATAATTCTAGATTTTATATATTTTTTCAAATAGCCGGGAGTGTAGTTGTTTTTCTTGACAAAGTGTTTTTTTTTTTTTTTTTTAAATAAAGTGATTTCTTGGAAAAAAGTGAAAAAAGAACTACTACTGTGAAATTTAAACTTGCGGAAAATAATAGAAAATATTCGAATAATGAAACGCCATTTGATTTTAACTAATAATGAAAATTCAATTGAGAATAATATAATCAGTACAATTCAAAGTAATAAACGAAAAAAAGGAGAGGAGGGAGAGAAAAAATTGATTGAAGATGAATCAAAATGGAAAGAATATGTAGGAAAAAAACCAAACCAATACTCAAAGTTCTTTGACTTGCAAATAAATGAACTAACAAAAACAAGAAGAGCTCAATGCAAAGAATGCAAGAGTCTCAATTCCGAGTATGGGTATGTGCCTATGGCTGGCTCCAATACTACGGGATTAAAAAATCACATAGAAAAAAAACATGCAGCTATTTTCAGAGAACACTTTTTGAAAACTAAAGAATAATTAGCAAAAAAAAAATAAACGAAAGGTGAGTCTTTGTGTATATGAATTTTTACCGTTATACTTCCCTGTCATCTCTGCTTGTTTTTTAACGAATTTCATAGATAATGTGTTAATCTCCATTAATTTCTTAGCTAAATTTTTCAATAAAATTATATATAATAAAAATAAATTCAAAGCCCGCTATTAAATATTATAAAAAAAAAAATTAATTAACTTTCGCAATAATATTGCAATTATTGAAAATGAATTTTCAGCTAGTTATTAAAAATTATAACAAATAAATTAACAAATTGAAAATTAGGAAAATTAAAAAATAAAAATTTAATTTCAATCAATTATTTTTCGATTTTAGTTATGATTATTTTTTTTCAAGCATCGAGTAACAATAGAAAAACACTACAAACAGGGAACGCCGTCTTCCTTTTGTTCCGAGTATCGTAGTCATAGCCCGTTGCGTAGGAAAAAAATAATCATAACTAAAATAAGAAAAATATAGGGATGCAATATTCATTTATTTTTAAAAATTTTTATTTTCATTTTTTCAACTATTTATTAATTTGACGATTTGTAATAGTCAGAAACGAGCCCTTCGATGAATAATTAATTGAATTTTGCAATAATTTTATAATGATTAAAAATTAATTTTTTAACTAGATATTGAATATTATAAACGATAATTATAAATTATCAAGTTAAAAATTAGAGGAATTAAAAAATAAAATTTTATTTCAATCAATTATTTTTTCATTTTAGTTATGATTATTTTTTTTCAAGCACCGAGTTACAATAGAAAAACACTACAAACAGGGAACGTCGTTTCCCTTTTGTGTCAAGTTTCGTA
The DNA here is from genome assembly GCF_014905175.1 of Aphidius gifuensis. Taxonomy (NCBI): domain Eukaryota; kingdom Metazoa; phylum Arthropoda; class Insecta; order Hymenoptera; family Braconidae; genus Aphidius; species Aphidius gifuensis. Next base: position 15,323,793 of record NC_057793.1, read on the forward strand.
GTCGTAGCCCGTTGCGTAGGAAAAAAATAATCATAACTAAAATAAAAAATATTTAAAATTATTATTTTTTTTTTTTTTCAACTATTCATTGATTTGAATATTTGCAATATTTAGTAACGAGCCCTTTAATAAATAATTAATTAAATTTTATAATTAAGAAAAAAAAATGTCACCTAGATATAAAATACAAAAAATTATAAATTATCAAATCAAAAATTAGGAGAATTAAAAATAAAACTTATTTCGATCAATTATTTTTATTTTAGTTATGATTATTTTTTTTGAAGCACCGGGCTACACTACAAACGGGGAACGCTGTTTCCCTTTTGTGCCGAGTTTCGTAGTCGTAGCCCGTTGCGTAGGAAAAAAATAATCATAACTAAAATAAAAAATATTTAAAATTATTATTTTTTTTTTTTTTAACTATTCATTGATTCGATGATTTGCAATATTTAGTAACGAGCCCTTTAATAAATAATTAATTAAATTTTTCAATAATTTTATAATTAAAGAAAAAAAAATTTCACCTAGATATTAAATATTATAATAAATAATAATAAATTATCAAATCAAAATTAGGAGAATTAAAAATAAAATTTTAGTTCATCAATTATTTTTTTATTTTAGTTATGATTATTTTTTTTAAACACCACAAACGGGGAACGTCGTCTCCCTTTTGTGCCGAGTTTCGTAGTCGTAGCCCGTTGTATAGGAAAAAAATAATCATAACTAAAATAAAAAAATATAAGAATGCAGTATTAATTTATTTTGGAAATTTTTATTTTTTTTTTTTTTTCATTGCATTTTTATATTTTTTTTAATTATTAATTTGATGATTTCTAATAACAAGCTCTACATTAATTAAAATATTATTAGCAAATCGGCTAAGAAAAAAATGAAGCTAAGAAAAAATTAATTTAAAAATAAATTTAATTGGTTGTTTTTCGATAATTTTTACAGACGCTTACGCAAGAGGGTTTCAAATTGTTATTAGTAAAATTTATAACAATTAAAAACTTGCCATTTTGGTTTTTTGATGACGATGTAACCCAGGAATTTTTTACTGCTCTTAATCCTCAGTTTCATTATTTAAAAAGGACTGCTTCAACAGACGTAACACAAGTTACGTATAATCGCTGCCGCGAAATTGTAATGGATATCTTAAAAAACAATCAATCAAAAGTTTCATTCACTGTAGATGGCTGGACGTCAGTTAGAACCAAGTCATATTATGGTATAACAGGTCATTTTATTGATAGTGATTGGAAAATGCAATCTCTTGACATTGATTTTATTCCAAGCAATGGGGCTCATGCTGGAAAAGACATTGCTAATTTATTCCTCACAACTATGATAAATGCTGGGTTAGAAAATAAAATTAACGGAATTACACTTGATAATGCTTCTGTCAACGATAAATTTCTAAGTGAGCTTGAAATAGAAATGAATAAAAGAAATTTTAAGTTTAGTTGTGAAAATCAGCATTTTCGCTGCTACTGTCATATATTAAATTTGGCAGTTCAAGACACTATGAAAGCTTTAAAAATTATTGATAAAGATGAAGAAGATGATTTAGATGACTTTGATGATGAAGGAAATTTTCTTATAGAAAAATGTGAACGTAAAATATCTCAAATAGAAAAATTATATAAAGGAATGAAAATTCCTCCAATCATTAAATTACGAGAATTAAGCAAAAAATTAAAAATGTCTGAAAGACAGCGAATGAGCTTGGAAACGTTTTGCAATGATTTAAAAGAGGATTATAGCAATTTACCACTCGATGTTTCAACAAGATGGAATAGTTCATATGAGTTAATAAAAGTTGGTCTGACTATGAAAAAATCTCTTTTTAAATTTGCTGAAGAAATTAAATCATTTAATTATCTTATTATAACGGAAGAAGAATGGAGATTATTAGAACTGCTGAAAAGATATTTAGTTGGTTTTAATCAATTAACTAAAAAACTTGGTGGCGACCAATACGCTACACTTCCATCAGTCGTTGTTGGTATTAATCTTTTATTTGATCGAATAGAAAAAATATGCAAAGATCTTAAACATAATGAAGACGAGAATGAGACCATTATTAAAGCGTTTGAAAGTGGTCAAGCTAAATTAATGAAGCATTATCAAAAATCGAATTGGATATATTGTGCGGTGTTAATCCTAGATCCCAGGCATAAACTTGAAGCTTTTGACTGTACAACTTGGGGCAGAGAAATGAAAGACGAATCCTTTAAAATTTTTAAACACATTTTAAAAACAGAATATATTTTAAATATTCATGAAACTGAGGGACAAGACACAAACCAATGCCTAGAAATTACAGAGCAATCTAATTTTGATGACAGTGCAGATGCTGATGACTTAATGAGTGGTTTTTACGTGACTAAAAAAAAAAAAAGTATATTTGAAACAGGAAGATGAAACTCAGATGACTATTTGAAACAGGATCGCTGGAGAAGATCAAGATATTTTGGCGCATAACCGTAAAACCCAAAAATTGATTGTAAACCGCCTAAGGATAATGCAAAAACGCTTGACTTTTTTGGTTTACTTGTTCATTAGCCGAAAAAGTTCAGCAGAGTTTGGAAAAAATGGTGCACGTGACCCCGAAATTCCACTTTAATATTCAACCAATAAAAATATGTAAAATATATTGCTCATATAGAAATATATATAGTAAATATTAAATGCAAAATAAAAAAAGGTTCAAGTATTTTTCAAGACAAATGTAACATTATTTTTAACATTAAAAAAATCTAAATTAATAAATTAAAAAAACGATTTTCAAAAAAAACATTTGTTTGTTCGTTTAGTTTGAATTTATTTTATTTTTTAATTAAAAAATTAATAATTTTTAATAATATTTGTTATTAATATTATGAAAAAATTAATGTCATATCGTCGATATGGACGATATATCGGATATATCGTCTTGACCATATCGTATCGTATCGAGTTTGACGATACGATATGGAACCCCATATCGTATCGAATATCGTCACCTCCATATCGTATCGTATCGTCATATCGTCATATCGCGGCATCACTAATTATTATTCGAAATGTGGTAAAGATACTTGATTCTATCCTAAATATGGAAAATTAAACAAAAAAAAAAATTACGTATTTAAAAAATAAATTTATTAATTAAACTTCCGTAGTAATTAATTGGTTCATTAATTAGCTAGAAAACATCTAAGTTTGCAGACAAATTGGAAATTATTCTAAGTTCCTAAACTCGAAAATAATCTAAGTCCTCGTTGAAGCCGAAAAAATTCTAAGTGTTGAAACTAAAAGTGAGTCCCAAAAAAAAGGGCTCTGAAATACTCGCGTCCACGATTCAATATATGACGAGTATTTAAAAAAAAGACTCATAAAGGCTCTGAAAGACTCTGAAAGGCTGTGAAATACTCTAAATCGATAAATAAAGACTTATAAAGAGTCATAAAGGCTCAAAAATTTTATCCCGGGATACCCAATGAAAATTAGCCAACCTACCCCACTACTAAAAATCCCAAACCATTATAAGACAGACACACGAGAAATAAACACCTGATAGGACAATCAACTCCAACGAAATCATTTCTACCAACTCCTACTCCCAATACATACGCAAAAGATGACTGAGTCCCGAAAATGTTGAGTAAAATCAGTTAATTCACAATTGCCAGATATGGTTCTTCATAGCCAAATTTGCCTATTTCTTCACAAGCAATATCAAAAACCTTGGTAAAAATATGAAACTGAAACTAGCTACAATGAAATCGGCTTAGATAAATATACAAAAAAATGTCATTCCTTATAATAAAAATTTCCTCTAGCGCTTCTCGTTGACCCATTCACTGCCCGAGCATCTGGCAACTCCGTGAGTTATCGTTTACAGCCCGAACTACGCAAATCATTATCTAATGTAATTAGATTATTATTATTATTATTATTATGTTTATTACTATTATTATTATTATTATTAAGCTAGGTTAAGAAAAGTTTTAACAGTAAGTTCACTTAATGATTTGTCGAATGATACAACAAAAACGATTGATATGAGAACTCTTACGAGACCGAGAAAAATGGAAGAATGAGTTTGGAACTATGAATGGAAATAACGTCACCAACAAGTAATAATGTTTGAAAATTAAATTATTAACAAGAATTATTAGATCGCACCACTTATCCAAAATTACCACGATAATTTTACAAGGGTTGTAAGGCCTTGAGTTTGATACAGGGCTATCAAAGGATGTGGAGGTTAGATGTAAATGGAAATAATAGGAAAAACACTTTAAATAAATCCAAACACTGTGGCTTAAATTCTAATAATATATTCACTTTATTATTTCACTAAGAATATAAGTAATTGTATTGTATATTGTCTATTGAGTTGACTCTGAAAAGTGTTGTCATGGACAAACACTACTATATTTTACATTGTAAGTATAAAGAAATTCCGTTGTACGCGAATCAATATTAATTAGAGATGTAACGTAAACGACTGTTAAAGAGCAACTGATTTCTCAGTTCGTTAAAAATTTTTAAGTCCAAAAAATGGGTCTGTACTATAATAAAAAATTAGTTTTAATCGGTCAAAAATTAGTCTAAGAGAGGGTAAAAAACTATGTGTAGGTGGAGGGATTTTGAGACATAAAATTGGGCCTTGTGTGGTCCAAAGGGTACCATGTGTAAACAAAAAATATAGATTTTACGACCGGAAAGTCTAAGACATTTTCATGAATTTATTTCATTTCAAATCGTTATAAATTTGCTTTTTTATTGTCGATTTTACGATCATTCTCTGTATTAGAAATACGTTAGTGCAGTTGTTTGACAGATGTGAGATTTTCTCTAATTCTTGACAAATAATGTTTTAAAAAATATTTTATAATATTACCAAAGAAAAACGTGAGTTTATGGTTTTATTTGTTACGTGATTTTTACTAAAAAAGCTATGCATTAGTTGACCATGCGTGAGAATATTCGAAGTCGTTAAAAAGAACTATTAAAAAGTGTACATAAATTACAGTAATGTCATTTAAAGTATTTTAGAAAAAATAAAAAAATCAAATTGTTAGTCACATGTTATTCAAAATTTTTTCGTTTAACCAAGTAGCCATAAAAAACCGAGTAATATTAAAAACTACTGAATTTTATTGTAGTTTTATTTAAAAATAAAAAAAATTAAAATCTGGTCAGCCTGGGACTGAAAGACATCTGTGGTTCGACCTGGAACAACGATCAATAAAAATGAATAATAAAAATAATGATAAAAATCAAAAAGACAAAGAACATGTGTCAGCAGTGTTGGGACCATCAGTGTCAGGCACGTGATTAATATTATATTAGAAAGTCTTGTTGCATTTTCAAATATGCCACTATCAGATAGTATTAATTCTTTTATTAATTCAACACCTGATTTTGAGGATGCAACAATTATAAAGACATCAAGACCATTTTTTTTTTAGATACATCAACAACAGATATTGATAAAATTAATGAAAACGAAATTAACAGTAATAAATTTACAATGAATTAAAATATTCGCAATGTAACGATGACATTGGTAACTGTTTAGCAATGGCTGTTTCACAAATTTTACCTGAATTAATGATACAAATAAGTATATTTAGTAATGTTTCTGGAAGTAATCCATTTTCAAAAGATTATTTGGATAATTTAAATAGTAAAATTGACGATAGTTTTCACAGTAAAACTCTTACTAGTACAAATAATACTTTTACGTCTAAATCGTTGAATGTATTAGGCAAAAAACTGAATCATTAAATATTTTTAATGGTAGAAATTTGAGACTTTATATTCATTCAAAAAAACAAACTATGCCACATTTACTGAACTAGTTGATGTTATATCAACAAAATATAACAAAATTGTTGATTCACGTTTATCAAATAATATGTCAATAGACAATAATGAGACATTCACGGAATCATTAGATAGTTTGTCCAAAAAAAAAAAAAAAAAAAACAATGAAAAATCCACATCAAGTGAATTTAAAAGTGCATTATTAACACCATCGGTTAAAAAATCATTAATTTCTAATGTTACATATGATACTGATTCGCCCAATTATTTAAGCTTTGCATTGTAACAACAAATTCAGACTCATATTATTATTTAGAAAAAAATCAAAACATCAATGACAGTATTCATTTACAACTATCTCCAAACTCAACATTTAACTGTCCTAAAAATCGAGATGATGATGAAAATACGACATTTAGATTTTTCAAATGTTACATCAATAGATCGTTGACAGTTAGCCTACATTTTATTGGAAAATTTAAATAATTATTAATTGACACTTAAAAAAATAATTAAAACTTAAAAATTAAAATTATTCAATGAATTACTTCAACTATAATTAATTGTATATATATATGAACGCAAAAAAAAAAAAAAAAAACTCATAAAACTTGATAGAAAAAAAATAAACAAAAACAACATTTGACTTTGTGCATTCGACTTACTAGCGCCGTTACTGGCGATAATATACACTGGTTTGCTTCGATTGCTCCATTCCGCGAGCTTCAACAGCTGCCCATCGTAAAAGCTAATACACAATGTGACGTCACAGATTACCCTCCTTATAAAACTCCATGAAAAGAAATAATAAAATAATTCGTCAACGTATGAAGAAAAATATATTATTATTAAAACTTTACAAAAAGATGTGACTCCACATTTTTTCCCAATTCGAATTTCATATTTATATGTAATCAAACAAAAAACAAAAATAAATTTTTGTACAAAAAAGAGAATCAAGTATTCGAAATTGTTATTATTTTTTTTTTAAACATACAAAAAAAGAGAATATCAAAAAAGTCAAGTACAAAAGTACTACTTTCTTTAAAAATCATTGACCCATATGAAGGGTCTTAACTTTTGACAAAATTTTATACTTGACCCCGCCCGGTTCTTCCCAAATAAAATTTCAAGCCTACACACTTTTATAATTGTTTATAATATTGACGACGGATATCTATTCATACAATCATACATATGTGCATCTTTAGCAATCTTTAGTTTCATATACCATGCAATATGCATTATTAGAAGGGGGAGAAGCTTATACCCACTCTATGCATTATTAGAGTGGGTATAAGCAGAGTGAAGCCATAGATGATTTTTATCTCGGAAGTGACGGAATCCTCTTATACCCACTCCATACGGTGAGCTCGGAAGTGACGAAAACCTCTTATACTCGTTCCATACAGCGAGCGCAAAATGTCGGACTAATGGGACCTCGGTGGCTTCACTCTGCTTATACCCACTCTATGCATTATACATTAAAAGCGCCCCTACATTTTACTTTTTGAACTATTTTACTGACGTCATGTTTTTGCCACTCACTAACGATTTCAGAAAAATTTTTTCACACATTTCTCACACACAGAGAAGGATATGTTAACAGTTAACATATGCCATGTTAAAATGGGTGGTGGCTGATAAGTTTACATCAAAGATATATATATTAACATTAAACATACGTATCTTAATAGTTAATATGCGTATGTTAACTATTAAGATATCTGTAATTGACACAATTTGAAGGTTAGGCTGATAGTTGAAGACATTTACGTATGTAAATATGAAAATTGAATGTAAAATTAAGAATGAATTTACAAAAAAACTAAATTTAAATAAATTTATGACAACACGAGTACATATTATATTATATAACAATTAGAATAGTATCACAATATAATGTCAAAAAAAAAAGATGACAAGAAGTAGACTGGCGCATCAAAATATTTGGCCGCGTAAAGATACGTATGTTAACTATAAACATACGTATGTTAACATTTAAGATATCTATGTTTATTGTTAATATATATATCTTAACATTAAACTTTTGTATGTTTAATGTAAACATATTGGTATGTTAACTGTTAACTTATCCTTCTCTGAGTGCAGTATGGGTTAATTTTAAAGAAATTCAGACTAATCATGGAGAAATACAAAGTAATCGCGGCGAAATATTTTCACGAGTGGTTGGCTAAGTATGATAGTTCAGTATTACATACGTATTATGTTTTATATTCGTATTAATCAATTTGATACAGATGAAGTGCTTCTACTTTTCACTTCTTATTGATGAGTCTACATTTGTGTGAAAGACTGGAAATTTTATTTGGGGAGAACCGGGCGGGGTCAAGTATAAAATTTTGTCAAAAGTTAAGACCATTCATATGGCTCAATGATTTTTGAAGAAATTAGTACTTTTGTACTTGACTTTTTTGATATTCTCTTTTTTTGTATGTTTGAAAAAAAATAATAACAATTTCGAATACTTGACTCTCTGTTTTGTACAAAAATTTATTTTTGTTTTTTGTTTGATATCATATCTTTTTGTAGTGTCTTTTGATCGTTTACAATAAAAAATAACAACATATCATACGTCCTGATCATCAAAATAAACAAGGTGTTTAAAGCTTGTCTATTTTAGACTACTCATACAAAAAATATTTTTTATCTCAAGATAGAAAAACATGAAGGCACTTGTTGTTGCTTTCATGTGAAGCTGCCATTGTGGTATGCAAATGCAAAAATAAGGTAAAATTTACATGAAAGCAACAAAAAGCGCCTTCATGTTTTTCTATCGCGAATAATATTTCTTATCGGCGAATCGTTATTGCGAGACTCGCAATAACTCCCGCAATACGGGACCAAGAATAGCGCCCCAGTTCTTATTATTCTTTGTAATTGATTTGTTTTAAACTGTTCCCTGGTAAAAATAATCTGGCAGAATCTGGCAGTTGTTCCGAAAACCGGTGTAAATCTGCGGGAATCTGTAAGGATCTGTCAGAATTTGCCAGATTTTTTTTCACGAGGGATATTATTTCATCAACTCTTTCATAACCGCATAGCTGTGAACATTCACGACCAAATTCCGTAGCACGTCCAATTACCCAAAGAAATAATAAACCTTTCTCTTGTAATGCTGGTATCCCTGGTAGAAATATTTCTACGAATTTTCTAAGAGCTGTCTGTGAATTTTAACGAATTTCTACGAAATTGACCCATGCGGAGAAAAAATTTTAAAAAATCTTCGAAAGTTTTCTTCGTACTCTTAATTATTTGTCTGAGCTTCGAGAAATATTTTAAGATTTCTTGCCGAATAATTCATAGTAGGAATACTTCTACGAATTTCAACGAACTTTTTACAAATTTCTGAATAGTTCTTCTAAAGTTCGCAAACAATCGAAGAAGCTTCTTTGAAGAACTAAATAAATTCCGAAAAATGTTCAAAGAAAATCTATAAATTATTTCTACTATAAGTCCATTTTCTCTGAAGCTCAAAAAAACTCGGAGAAATATTCAAAGAAAATTTTGGAACTGTGTTAACACATGGTTGACTTTTAGAGAAGTTCCCGAGCAATTGGAGAAGTTTCTCCGAAGGCCAAAAAACTCGAAGAAAAATTGAGAGATAACTCCGAAACTATTTTCTCGAATGGGTCAATGTCGTAAAAATTCGTAGAGATTCGTAGAAAATTCGAAGAAATATTTCCACCAGGGATACCCAACTGTTGCATTTCATCATCAGACATTGTACCATATGGTAATTCCATATGTATATTCCATCAACTTCATACTGTACATATCTGTTGAAAATTAATTATTAAAATTCAGTATTACTACCAGGTACAAATGTTGTAATTTAATATGATTTCTTTTTTTGACAATAAACAAAAACCGATTATTTTGTGTAAAAGCTCCTGTTTTTATAAAAAACGTAATGAATGAATGAATAAATAATTTAAAGTTTTTTTTCATACAATTCATTTTTTGTTTAATTAATATTTATAAGAATTATTTATTTATTCAAATATATAAATTTTTGAAATTTTAATTAGTATATTTTATGAGGTTAAAAAAAAAATCAAGAAAATATGAGTTCTATTGCACGTAGCCATTTTAGCATTATTTAAAAAAAAAAAAAACATAAAAAAAAAATAGATGCACATATGAAGATGAATTATTAAAGAAGTATAAATATAAATAGCAAAAGTCATTTTGAAAAAGAAAATTTCAGAAAGCTAAATGTCCACTTTAAATTAATATTAGCAGTGCAGCCAAAATATAAACACTAAAAAAAAGAGATGTCTAGGAGAGAGAAGAAAAATAATTGTAAAGTTTCATACCAACTGAACGAAAGAAATCTGGTCGATTTGATAAAAACTGATATAAACGCAAAGACCGTAAATATCAATTATGCTTTAAATATATATTACCGCAACGAAAAAATCTGATTTTTTTTTTTAAAAAAGCTCGACATCGATCTATGGGATCATAACTAAACCTCTGCATCCTCATTCAAGTCTATCATATTTTAATTAAATTTCTAATAGATTCGCGACGGAAGGGGACAAAATATTTGATGTATAATAAGGCACGGTAGTAGTTAACTCTCATCATCACACATATTCTCATCAACACAAATACATTTCTTTCGTATTCGGTAATTGTTGTTGTGATTCAATTTGTTGTTGTTTATCATCTTTAATGTTCTTATCTTGATCACCATTTGTCATTTCAATAATTGACTTTTAGCACAATGAATATTAAAGCTGGTAAAAATTCATCAGCTGATGCTGGTCCACGAACTGATAATTGTAATAATTTAAATATATTATTACAACAATTAATAATTGATCATCTGTTGTCTGTGGACTCATGTAGATTCAATTGATGGATTAATTACCCAGTTAGATCAAATTGTCCATACAAATCTTTGGGTTTTAATTTGGAATGTTCTGGTGGTAAACTAGCAACACCAGTTATTGGTATACCAGCTGCAATATTACGTGGTATTTTTTGTACAACAGAATGATAATGTCTTTGTAATGCAACAAGTTCCCATAATGATGTACAATATGCATTACAACATTCTGGTTCATCAAGTTCTGGTTGATAAAAACCATCAGCAGAATTAGCATCAGTATCAAAAAGTCCCTCAATTGATTTTGTTAGCATTATTATTTTAATAATACCAAGTAGCCTTAATGATCTATGATGTTGTAATTGCAATGACATTGGTGCAATTCTCTTGATAAATGCTATTAAACGATTTTGTGTTATTTTTTTTCTACGATTAATCAACACTTGAATTAATATTTCAATGATAATATGACAATCTTGTTGATTTTTCCCAGAATTAATTGATAATAATGAATTTTTATACAAATGTACATAAAATCTGTATGAAACAATATTTAATGCTGGTCCTTGTCCAGACGATATTGTAAATACAGTTTGTATACAATGTAATTGTTCACGTAAACCTAAATCTTTTCTTCCATCAGTGTATTTATGATATTAGCTAAATCTTGATAAAATTTAAGATTAATACAATGTGCAAATTTAGCTAGACCCTCTAAACATTATAGGTAAAACTTGACTATTTGGTGCTTGTTTTAACATTCTAAAATATATTGTAAATACAATACTTGTTATTTCAGTTAATATTTTTTGTTCTTCAACTTTTCAAGCTCTTTTTCAACAGCTTCTAATTTTTAATTTTTTCACGTTTACTCAATGAAAGTATACGTTGTTGATGGCTCATTAATTTTTTTTGTGTCATTTCGTCATCACGTTTTTTATCAAGATCAATATCTTTTATTCTCAATGACAATAATACTTTAACAAGTTCAGTATGAACCAAGTGACCACGTAATTTAATATATTGGTTTAATTTACGAATAATAACAAGTGATAATTTACCACGTTTATTATCGTTAAATATATTTTTTACACAATTAAATACTTTTTCACGAACTGATGGACGTTTATTGTCCAAAAATTATTCCAAAAAATTAGCTAAATTTGTTGGATAGTTGAAATAAAATATGGATGTGTTACTAAAAGATCACTAATACTTGTTTATGTTATTTCAGAGAGAGTTATTTCTGGTAATGTAAATACTCTTCTGTCACCTTTTCTTTTTCTCAGCTTATGACATGTTACCCATTTTAATTGACGTATTCTATTTTGTATAATTAAATCTTTTTCTTAATCATTTGTTATTTGTGGACTCATGTAGATAGATTAAATATGATAAATTTGTTATACTTTTAGTACTTGTGTTACTTGTCCAGATGGTAATGTAATATTGCTTGACGGTGGCAATACTTGTAATTGAAATATCTGCATTAAACAAAATTTAATTAAAAAATATATTTCGTCAATAATAATGTAAAATTTAATAAATTAATCAAGATGATTAATGATATTTACAAAATTAATTTATGATCCAGTAATTGCAAAAAGATTTTTATCTGTAGTTATATTAACTGGTAAATCATCTTGAATCCAATTAAGCTCTTTATGTAATTCTTGATTAAGTCCAAAGTATTCTCTAAACCAGCAAGTTGTTGAAGTTGATGTTGTTGTTGTTGTTATACCTCGATGACATTTTTAAGCTTTGACAACCACAATAATGCCATTCTAATATTTTCTTCAGTTATATTTTTATTATTATATCAAGAGGCACGGTAGTGCCTCGCGTCAAGTATGAGAAAAAAAAAAAAAGTGGGAGAAACGAGATTTAACTACCGTGCCTATATATTATCGACACGAAGCTAACCCTAACCCTCAAATTCCTCGGGAAATTATTTTAAAATATGATTGATCAGATAAATATATTATGTCTTCTGATCATTTTATTAAATCAATATCACACTTTTTTATAAAAAAAAAAACAGATTTTTTAGAAGTATACTTTTCTTTTAAACTTCAAAATCATTTTCAGAAATTGCGCTTTTCTTGAAATTCTTATAAAACCTTACCGCACTCTGACAAACATTATAAAACCAAAATCAGATCAAAGCATTATGGCTGCCAAGTCCAGAGCAATTCACAACCTTATAAAATAAAAATTGAGCAATAATAGTAGAATGGTGTGAAAGAACCTTTATTTATATCATATACAGTATTCAATATCGCATCGTTGGTGCTACAGTATTCAATATCGCAGCGATGGTGCGCGCGCCATATGCCGTTGGGATATAGGCGCGAATCCTACTCACCAGGAGTGCTAATGTGTGCTAATATACAACATACACATGCTTACTGATAAACGTAACCTTTTGTTTATACATCCTTTTCTTTATCGTGCCCTTGTTTCTTGTGCCTTTTGGAATATATTATTTGATTGATGTGAAAAATATTCTGTCTTCTGATCATCTTATAAATTAATTGAATCTTTTTAATAAAAATAAAAACAGATTTTTGAGATGTATACCTTTTTTTTAAACTTTAAAATCATTTTTAGAAATTGCGTTTTTCTTGAAGATTATTTGAAACTTTACTGCACTCTGACAAATATTATAAAACCAAATCAGATCAAAGCAATATGGTTTCCAAGTCCAGAGCAATTTGACAACATTATAAAAATGAAATTGTGCAAGGTAGTAGTAGATAGAGTGGGAAACCTTTATATTTACCACAGTATCCAATATCGCATCGATGGCGCAAATTAAATAATGATACTTTAAGCTATGTTCCCAAGTCACATGTTATTGTTTATTTTTTTTTCCATTAAGTTTAATGAGTTTTTTTTTTTTACATCATGTGTAAACAAAAATATAAAATATTTTTATTTACGAAAGGATTTATTTTCGATTATCTAAATCAGCTGCCAGAAACATCGGTCTATAGAGCAAAAAAGCTAACATATTTAGATGGTGTGAAAAAACCTTTATATATGTCAGTATAGTATTCAATATTGCATCGATGGCGCGAATCAAATAATGATACTTCAACCTATGTTCCCAAGTCTCATGTTGTTATTGTTTATTTTTCTTTCCGTCAAGTTTAATGAGTTTTTTTTTTTACAGGATATGTAAATAGAAATATAAAATATTTTTATTTACGAAATTATTTACGAAAGGATTTATTTTTCAATATTAAAATCAGCTGCTAAAAGCATCTGTCTATAGAGCAAAAAAACTAACATATTTAGATGGTGTAAAAAATCCTTTATATATGTCAGTATAGTATTTAATATCGCATCGATGGTGCGTGCGCCATATGTTGTTGGGATATAGGCGCGAATCCCAGGTCTGTAAAGTTAGCACATACATTTATAGCACAATCAAACCAGACTATAAAAAACAAAAAAAAACGCACAAAAATTGCGGATTCCGCACAAAAAACGCATATAATTCGCACGTAACTCCTGATACAGTCCGGTTTGATTGTGCTAACTTCACATACCTGCAAATCCTGTCATGCTAATTATGCTAATATATACAACATACACATGTTTCCTGATGAACGTAACCTTTTGTTTATATCTTTTCGTATTTATTGTGCTTTTGGGAATATATATATATTATTATGTTATTATATAAAAAATATTCATAATTATATATTTATTTGATTTGAATTTGGATATTAATTGTCAAGGTAATTAATATTATAATAATACAATAAATAAATAATATCAATATAGATTGATGCATATAGTAATTAAGTAAATTTTATAAATTTGTATTGTGTGCAATTGATATTTTGGTGACAATTCATTTACATTTACAAATGAAAAACAATAGAAGAAGAAATTACCAGTGCAATAAAATTTTTAGTGGAAAAGAAGTCTTCATGCTTATACAAGTTGAATTCATAAAATTGAGCTGGTTAAGACAATAACTGAAAACGAAACTTGTGTATACTGTGATGAAGAATATGCAAATAAAACAAACTTGTATTATCACTATTCACATTGTCATCAAGTCTCAGAGTATCAAACTATAAATTGTCCATTCGTAGGTTGTGATGAATCTGTGAATATATATGAGTATACTTATTTAAAACTGAGAAAACACATTTGAAACAAGCATCATTATCCAGTGAAGATGGAAGAATTCGCTTTTCTTAATGATAATAGTGATTACAATGTTATTTGTTCATTTATTCATTTCATTAATAATAATTAGTGTGATATTTTCTAATATAAATTATATTTATTCATTGTAAAATATATTATTTATACAGATTTCATGGATTGGAAGGGTAGAGTTAAAACTAAAAAGGCTGCACCTTTATAATAAAAGATACAAAGAGCAGAGTTTTGGTAATTCCAACACCAAAAGACAATACATCTGCAACTGCAACTTTAAAAAATTCAAAACCACTGTATGTCCATCTATGATGGATGTTACAAGTGTTAAAGATCCTGACAATAATAATGGTTGCAGGACTCACGACAAGCTAAAATTTCCGATTATAAACATGGCGGCTATAAAAATAACCAAAAAGTAATTAAATTCACTAAATTATCACTGAATTAACTACTATTTACTGAATTGACTGCAAATCCGTGGTGTCTCGCCGTGACTGCAGAACAAGCTTGACACCACCAAGCTTGTTCTAAAATCACGGATTCGCGATAAATTTAGTAAATTTAGTTACTTTTTAGTGATTTTTATAGCCGCCATGTTTACAAGCGGAAATTTTAGCTTGTCATGAGTTCGCACCCTAAAATTGATGTCAAGTATTGGTTATTTGATTGTAGAAAACCCTTAATTTTCGAAAAAAAACTGTTTTTGAAATATTTCCATGTTAAATAAAGTGTATTTTATATTTTGTTATTTTCGGCTTATTAATATTTTTTTATTATTGTTTTATCAATTATCGATATTTTATATATTTTTCTATTGTTGTCAAGTGTATTCAATTTTAGAGCTGTGTGTTCACACGCAAGTTTTTGCTGCAATGCTTTATGCTTCATGAATGAGTGCCCTCATCGGTAAGTTTTCTCGCTCACTGACGAATCGAGTCTCCGCTCGGTCTCTACAACTTCACAGCTCTATGGTGTTATTCATTTTTCATTAGCAATCTACAATTGTAGCTACGAACAAAAGTATTTAGAAAAATGTAAATCGTGTTCATATGCAAATGTTTCCTTGTCACACGAATTTATGATAAATCTTTTAATACCAAATAAAAATAACACATCCACTTTACAAGAAACTTATCGATCAATCACTATCATTGTGGCACGAAGGGGTTGGTACATGTGTCGATTCTTTTAGATCACTTCTAAAATTCACATTTGTGGTTCTACCAAGAAGACTAGAAAGTAGAAGAGTCAACTCCGTACATTGGAAATGGGACAAAATATGTCCTGTACCTCGAGCTTCTTAAATTTGCCAATTTGGCGCTGATTGGGTTCTACGTATAATGTTAGTTATTTTGTCAGTTATTTCCGCAAAAATACTAGCTGGATAAAAATTGATAATTTGTTCGTTGCTAGCAAAAACTGGTGAAGTAATGCAAAAAATGCTTACATATTTTTTTTTTAGAACGAACAAAAATTAATACGGATGGTACCAAGTAATTTTATATACTTCTTAATATTATAGTTTTTTCTATCGAATGATTTAAGGACTTTACAAAAAGATGTGATATCTAAACAAAAAAAGAAACACAGTTTTTTTTACAAAAAGGAGCGTCAAGTATTCGAAATCCCCACTAATTATATGATTATAGTAATTTTATTTTATATTGATATTTATTAATTTTTTAGATACAAAAAGATATAATACCAAAATAAGTCAAGAAGGAAATATTTAACGCATATAATTAAGTCTTAATCTTTGACAAAATTTTATACTTGACCCCGCCCGGTCCTTCCCAAATAAAATTTAAAGACTTTCACACTAATGCAGATCTACTGAAATTTAGTAGTCGTTCACTTTCAAAATAAATGTATGCGCAGTCACAACCTTGCAACTTTATTATAGTAGTTTCATATAAAAAAGACAAGAATAGAGCGTGACAAGTGTGATTTTTTTGAAAATCTATGAAAAGTATTTGAATTATATTAAATTAATGTCGTAGAGCTCAAACGCACGACAAGCTAACTTTTGCTTGTAAACATGGCTGACGTAATTCTGAGTGATCTAAGCATGCGCAACACGTAAAATTACTAGAAAAATCACGATGGCTGGGGACATATTACTAGTTTTATGGGAATTAGGACGGCCATGTTTACAAGTTCGACACAACCCAACTTGTTGCGCGTGCTCAGTGCACTTTACAAGCGAAACTAGGCTTATCGTGAGTTTAAACCCTTAGCTTATTAGCATTGTAACTGAATTCATTTAGATTTTTTGGTGATATCTGGGAAAATTGCATAGTGGACACCACCTTTTACACCGTAAAATATATATTCGGCGCTCGTGTCATATTGTGTCATACGCATTTATTATTGAATTGTTGATTGACGAAATAAGTATATATATATATATGTATAGAGGTATATATATATATGTATATATATATTTTTTTAAACACGCCGGCAAGGTAACAAGATTGTACGCTGCCAGTCCTAGGCCTAGATAAAATGTGAAGGGTATATATATATAATAATGGATAATTGGAAAATACCATTAACTCTGTTGTCGAGACGTGTGTAGGCTTCAAATTTTATTTGGGAAGAACCGGGCGGGGTCAAGTATAAAATTTTGTCAAAGATTAAGACTTAATTATATGCGTTAAATATTTCCTTCTTGACTTATTTTGGTATTATATCTTTTTGTATCTAAAAAATTAATAAATATCAATATAAAATAAAATTACTATAATCATATAATTAGTGGGGATTTCGAATACTTGACGCTCCTTTTTGTAAAAAAAACTGTGTTTCTTTTTTTGTTCAGATATATTTATCACAACATTTTTTAGTTATTTGTGCAACTGAAAGAATTAAATCTTTATCATTAACAGATAAATTTAATATATTAAATCAGCAATTTCTTGAAGTGTTTTAAAATAAATGTAATTTGTTTCTGGTGATGTTATTGTTTTTTAACCATTGTATTTATTGCCCAAGATGCCCAACTTGTATTATTATTTAAAAATTCATGTTCACTTGTTATTTCTCCTTTTCTAAATACACAAATATATAATATAAATAATATAAATAATTAAATTAAAATAATACAAATAATAATAGCAATAAATAACATAAGATAACACAACATACTTGTAAAATACTTCCCAATCTTGCGGATTTACTGAACGATTACGAAATTCAGCAACAAGTCTTTTTCTTTTTGCTCAACATTACCACCAAGACTTGTTATACCAAGATCAAGGCCACCCAATAAATTATCATTACTACTTGATGTATTTATTATAAATTATCATTATTATTATTTTATTAATTTATTTAGTAAATATATATTGTTTTTATTATATATATAGGTATATATATTTTTTTTTTTTTGACGTTTAACGTGACAGTTCAACGACGTATTCTGGAGGTTATGAAAAATAATAAAATAAAATGCTGCAGTGCAGCCAATATGGCATCACCATTCACCCTTGTAAAGTTTTATACCATACCAACTGAACGAACAAAATGTAGTCGATTTGAGAAAAACGAAAAGACCGTAAATATCAATTATGCTTTAGATATATATTACTGCAACGGAAAAATCTGATTTTTTCTAAAAAAAAAGCTCGACATCGATTTATGGAATCATTACCAAACCTCAGCAGCCTCATTCAAGTCTATCATATTTTAATTAAATTTCTAATAGATTCGCGACGGAACGGGACAAAATATTTGATATATAATAAGGCACGGTAGTAGTAGTTAATCTCATCTCACACATATTCTCATCAACACACATACATTTCTTACTCATACTTGACTCGAGGCACTACCGTGCCTCTTGATATATATTAAACCAGGTAGGGTCAAGTTTAAAATTTTGTCAACAGTTAAGACTTAAGTATATGCATTAGAAATATATTTAATTCTTGACTTTTTTTAATACTACATCTTTTTGTATTAATAAAATAAAATAGCTAAACGATTTCGAATACTTGACGCTTCTTTTTGTTAAAAAAACTAGGTTTTTTTCTTCGTTATATTGTGTTCAATAAAAAATATCAAACATACAAAAATTTATACATACGTAAATGGAAAAAATCTACAGTTTTCAGCCGCTTTCTTATAAAATTGTTATAATAATGACAAAAAAAATATAAAAAATTTTTAGTATTTTCGATAAATTTATTTATAAGTGTTTGAAATGACAATATACTTTTGAAAATTTATTTTAAAATTATTATCAACAGTTTCTACTAATCATTAATATTTTTGTTTATAACGTTTTATTTTTTAGTAATAATTAATTAAAAAAAAAGATAGTCAAGTTCCCCAAGGTGCACCCTAAATGTTCCGTAGGATTTTTTATTTTTTTTCTTGCCGTCTACAAAAATATTGTAAAAAAAACAATTTGTGACACTACACGGAGAGAAAAAAATATTATGTTTTACTATGCTACTGTAGTACCGGTGGATGTTTTCGGATTTTTGATAAGATATAATATTTTTTTTATATTTTTTATTATTTATTTTATATATTTTAATAAAGGCACATAGTAAATTAAATCATTTGTAATCAAACTATGGAACAAGATTTTTTTTACTGAAGACATAGTCGAAAGTACTAACGAAATCTTTTTCTTTTAATAAACTGTAGATACAAAGTGCTATGTGTAAATTAATGTTTATTATGTTAGCATAGTAGAATTGACAATTGACGCTCGTTAAAATAATCATTCGGTACCTAAATTCGAACAATGTTATTTATACTACTCATCAATTTTAAAAAATACGATTCCCGATTTAATTTTTATTGTGTGTTTTATATTAATTACGATATTTGAAGCGAATTTTACTATGTTCACATGGTAAAAAATGCAGAAAGACGAAATATCAAACAAAAGAGTCAATTTTACATCAATTCCAGTTTAGTCCCGTAGCTGAGCGGTCTAAAGCGTATCCGACACCACGTCAATACATACTTCGCCGGTTCGATCCCCGGTCAGAGTGTGAAAAAAAAAAAAAAAAAAACAAAAACAAAACAAAACAAAAGCTTCTGCGTTAATAATACAACAGAAAAAAAAACGACAAATTTTTAAAATATTTTTTTAATCAAGTGTATTTTTGACTATACAACATAGTACTTTTTATTTTAAACATGGCCATTTTTACGATTGAGTATTATGATACTTACTACGTTCGATTAAAATTCTTAAACATAGTAAAACTCACTGTTTACATGATAAATGTTGCTAAATTTCCCAAAACATCCACCAGTACTATAAAACATAGTAAAATCCAGCGTTTTTTTTTAGTAAAACCTAATATTTTTTTCTCTCCGTAAACATATCGTTAAATAAAAAAAAAAATAAAAGACCGAAAAATTTGAAAAAAATAACGTAGAGTCAGATGAAGCGTCGTCGATTAAAACATTGCCGGAATTGATCGGTCAATATTTGGAATTGCGCCATGTCCAAAAATCGGCATATTAAATATAATAAGGCCCAAAAAGTAAAAAAAAAATATCATGTCTGTTTTTGGAAAAAAAAAAAAACCTAAATTTGTTTTAACATTGACTAATTCGGTTCAGCGGTTCAAAAAATATTGAAAAAAGACAGTTTGTGACACTACATATCGTTGAATAAAAAAAAAAATAAACGACCGAAAAATTTGAAAAAAATATCGTAGAGTCTACAGATGAAGCGTCGTCGATTAAAACACTGCCGGAATTGATCGGTCAATATTTGGAATTGGGCCATGTCCAAAAATGGGCATATTAAATCTAATAAGGCCCCAAAATTGGAAATAAATATTACGATTGCTTTTGGCCAAAAAAAATAAAGAAAATGAGCATCTCACAAGCCAATTCGATTCAGGACTTTACGTTTTATCTCAAAATAACAAAAAGTCACAGAAAAGCGAAAACATAAGTGTCCTACGGAACACTAAAAAGATAAGTGTTATTATTATCAATAAATTAATATCTGTATTTATATAAAACTATTGAGCGATCAGTTGATTTTAAATATGACTTTCCTGTTTAATCTTTTTGTAAAATATTATGAATGTTCTCAATTATTATTAACTTTAAGTATCTCAGATGTTCGATTATTTGATTATATCTAAAATATTGATTGTTATGATATAAAACTTTATGTTTCTACGTACAATAAGTTACTAAATATGAATTAAACGAAAATTTTGCTATTGAATATAACTTTTTTTTTTTTGATTTTCATAAATGATTAACTATTCTTATTTTTTATAATTATTAATTTTTGTAAAACTAAATTCAATTTATCTTTTTGGTAATTATAAAGATAATATATCGAATTTATCATCCCGAGATGAAAAAATTGAGGTATTTTGACGAAACACAATTGTGTTTGATACTTGAAATTGTGTTTCTGAGTGCCATTAAAAGTACTTTTCGAATACCGATTGAAAAGTATTTTTAGCAGGATAATTATGTTTGATGAGTATTTGAAATACAATTGTATCCGGTTAAAATACTTGCTCGGGATACTCAAATATACAATTGTATCCGGTTAAAATACCTGCTGATTATTTGAAAAAAATAATTCCAACAAGAGTGCGTTTTATATATATATTTTTTTACATAAAATCGTTTCTACCCGGGTTTGATCCCACGTTTTCCTAATTACTAAACCTACACTCTACCGCGAGACTATTTTTTCAGGTTAATAAAATTTGAAATTTTGCTCACATAAGCTACGAGGTCTATACAAATATAATTTGTTTAAAAAACTAAAAAAGAGATTCACTATCGTTATTTTAGATTACGACTCGATTCAGTTGACTATACATCCTTTCCTTATCAACATTTGCCATAATTAATTATAGTTAAATAGCTATTGGCAAATGTATGTAAGAAAAAGATGTGGTGTCTACAGCATGATTACTAGAATAAATTGGAAATGTTAATATAAGGATAGAAAAAATTATTAAATAATTATTATTTAATTCATAAATAAATTATTTAACTCTAAAAATAATTGGAGTTTATTATATAATACGGTGCTATGATATTGAAATTTTTCTAAGTCCAAAAACTGGAATATCAGAATACTTTTCAAAGACTTTTAAAATACTCAAACATATAAAATACCTGTCAGGGATAATTGTATCCGAGAACCGATATTCGAGCTCTTCATTTACTTCTTTCATAATACCACCAAAATATCGAAAATACTCATAAGTAATCTCACAATACCTCATAAACATCGCCGGATATAATTCAAACACTATAAAATATCAATAATACGCGGTCAAAAATTGAATTTTTGGTTTTATCATAAAAATTAATTGTTACAATGAAAATTTTATGTTTTCATAATTTATTGTTGATCTTTAGATGAATTGAAACTATACTTTTGAATATGATTTATCATATTGAAAAATTCATATTAATAAAATAAAATTTCTCAGCCATAATCAAATTATATCAATTACCTGATAAATTTAATTATTTATCTCTTGTCATGAGTGCTTGTTGTGGATATTCCTTCCGAAATCAGTGACCGTGGTGTAGTGCCTTCGTGATAGGATGCCACCACTCGTATAAGACTTTCATGAAAAGTTTTTGAAGTGAAACTTTTTTTTGGAGGGTAGGTAGAAAAAAAATTCGTCACAAAAATGATGGAATAGGAGACAGAAGTAGTGTAACGGAAACTGAAACAGAAACTGAAACGGAAACTAAAACGTTGAAAAAAACACAGTATACATATAGCATAGGCAAAGCAACATGAAACGTTGCATGAAACGTGGAATGAAACACAGTATACATATAGCACAGGCAACGCAACATAGAACGTTGAATGAAACGTTGCATGAAACGTAGAATGAAACACAGTATACATATAGCAGGGGCAATGCAGGACCCGTATTCACAGGGCAAGTTTTATACAATTTAGGGCTTTTTTTGCAACTGATGGCGCTTATAAAATTTTTTTTATATAGATTTTACATATAAAAAATCTAAAAGCGCCACCGGTGGATGGAAAAAGCCCTAAATTGTAATGCCTTCTGAATACGGGTGCGGCATGAAATACATGTAAGTATAGTATAGCTTGAGAGAAAGAAAAAAGAAATGGGCATGCGCATAACTGAAAAAAAAAATATATATATCGCTAAATAGTAGTATAGTTTCATGGTTGTCATCAGTTGTCATAGCCGGCACCATAGCATTATCATTGTCGAATATTTAGAATATCAGTTGTTGTATTTATATTTTTTGTAAGCTATTATTATCAAATTTTTGTTTCAAAAATTATTTTTATTTTATACTAGTCAGCCGTGTCCGGCTGCGCCGGACTTACGGATATATGTATTTTTAATTCTCCAAAAAATTAAAAACATAAAAAATATAGAGAAAAAATTTCATTTTTACATCCTGATAAATTAGAAAACAACATAAGGAACTAATGCATTATTTTTATTCTGTTCTTACCGGAAAAATATATCGTTCGATCAAAAAAAAACCCAGGACATAATGAAAAAATTTAATTTCTACATTCTCGTGAACCGGAAACTGAAGCAATATTTTTAATCTCCTCTTTTTTGGAAAATATATATATTTTTAAGAAAAACCCTGAAGATAATTGCAAAAATCATTTTGACCTCCTGGTGATCGTAAAAGGTAATCTGAGTAATGTTTTCGTGGACTGAAACCCTCCTGAACTTAAACTAAATATCTATGTCAAATTTCATGTCAATCGGTCCAATAGTTTACGTGAAACTGCGTTCCCACGGCCATGTCTTTTTACTGCATAGATATACATGATACTATAATATAGGTTCATGAGTACATATATAAAAATATAACAATAAAAAATAGTATATTAATCTCTTTCCGTTTAATATGGACGCAAAACGTTGTAAAATGACGGAAAAATTGTCTGTATCATCACAAATCTCTGATGAATCTAAAATGAGGGATAATGAACCCAACAAATTGAATGTTGATCAAAATAATGGAAACAAAAATGGTCATATTAATACTTATTTTTTAACACTTAATTCAAAATGTAATCCAAAAATAATATTAATATAATAGGTATTCTTGAAAAATCAAAAACCGATCTAACTCTATTATTCGTCGAGGCTCAAGTTTCAACTGATCAAAAACCCCAGGAAAATCCTGCGAAGAAATCAAGACCATTAAGTACTGAACATGTACGACAATATCGTGATAGACAACTTAAAAAAAAATTACAGGAAAACCCTCATGCTCTATTAGCTTCAACATCTTCACCTGTTCCAAGCACTCAACGTTTACGGCAATACCGTGCTAGACAACGTGAAAAAAAAATTACAGGAAAATCCTGATGTCATATCAGCCCTAACACTTACAATTTTATCAAGTACTGAATGTTCACAGCGATATCCTTCTAGACAACGATAATTCATAACAAACAAAATAAATAATAAATTGTTAATAAAATGCTCAATAATATAAATACCGACCGTAATATAAATTGTTAAAAACAACAGAAAAATCAATAAAAAAAACTTATAGAGTCATAACCGCAATCACTCCAAAAGATGTTTTACTTCCCCCGCGCGTACTAGCAACACGCATAATTTTTTTTTTTCTTTATCTTCTAGTGCTGATGAAACATTCTGACAAAAGAATTAAAAATTACAATTGTAATCAATTTTAGTTCACTTTTGCTGAAACAGATAATAGATATTGAAGATATAATAATAGAAAATGTTTTAAGGCAGTATGTCAAAATATTGAAAAAAAATTCCCTCTCACAGATTTTGATCAAAGAAGGCTTATTTTTTAAGTGAAATAAAATATATTTTATCAAATTTTTTTTGTAATTTTCTACCACGATTTGACCGAGATAATTAGGGTCAAAGTTGACAACAATTGAACACTTTAACACACAAGCATAGGAAGCATCAGCACGTTTTCACTTCTATTGAAAAAACGCTCTCACAGAAAACCTTTATTTTACTACAGCTTATACTTCTTTTAATAACAAAAATGATTTTAAAAAAATCATCGATTTCTACCACGAATTTTAAAAGTTACTAATTATTTAAGACGAAAATTTAGGGTCAAAAACAGTCAAAAAGTACCAGGCGAAGCATTGAAAATCTGCTGAAGTAGTATTAGTGTGTGTAAATACGAGGCGCCCTCACTTATATTTCTAGAGACGCGTCAGTAAAGTATACAAATTTTAGACATTAGAGGGCACTTATTATTTTTTTAAGCTATGGTTACAAGGGTGCCTCTTTAAACCCAAAGAGTTATCCTACCTTGGGACTTACATACTGCCTTAACAATGATCGTTATGACACAATTAATTATCCAAGAGTAATATCATTGCTTTTTTTTTATACCTTATTGTTATTGGATAAATGTATTTTGTTTGTAATGAGATGGAGTGGCATAACGCAAATTTCCGCTACTGCATCTTTTACTGCGCACATGAGTCCGATGACGCTCAAACTTGTACGAGCACCACAAGAAAAAATTTAGTTTGTAAAATGTAAAATAAAAAAAAGATAGTCAAGTTCGCCAAGGTGCACCCTGAGTGTTCCGTAGGATTTTTTATTTTTTTTCTTGCTGTTTACAAAAATATTGTATAAAAACAGTTTGTGACACTACATATCGTTAAATAAAAAAAAAAAATAAACGACCGAAAAATTTGAAAAAAATATCGTAGAGTCTACAGACGAAGCGTCGTCGATTAAAACATTACCGGAATTGATCGGTCAATATTTGGAATTGCGCCAAAAATGAGCATATTAAATCTAATAAGGCCCGAAAAGTAAAAAAAAATATCATATCTGTTTTTGGAAAAAAAAAAAAACCTAAATTTGTTTTAACATCGACTAATTCGGTTGAGCGGTTCAAAAAATATCGCGAAAAAACAATTTGTGACACTACATATCGTTGAATAAAAAAAAAAATAAACGACCGAAAAATTAAAAAAAAATATCGTAGAGTCTACAGATGAAGCGTCGTCGATTAAAACATTACCGAAATTGATCCGTCAATATTTGGAATTGGGCCATGTCCAAAAATGTGCATATCAAATCCAATAAAGCCCCAAAATTGGAAATAAATATGACCATTGTTACGTCTTGCTATCAATATTATAAATAAATAAATCAATGAATTATTTTAGCAAAATCAACATTTTACTTGTTTCTCACAATATTATATTTTTTATTTTAAATTATTTTTGCAAACCGTAGTTCAAAGTCACCTTAGCTACTCGATATTTTACATCCGTTGACGTTACAAATAATTCTCTAAGTAAATTATTAAATGCTGACTATCGTGGGACAGGTAAATTATAATTGGTCAAAGATGTTTCCACCTAAGATCATCCCTACTTTTTAATTTAATTTTTATGGGAATTATTATTTTAGAATTTAAGGAGCTTCACTCTTGCGACAACTTTTGTTTGGACAATATCTAAATTAATTCTTAATTCTATATTTTATTACTTAAATATTACAATCAATTGAACTTTTAATTTTCTAATAAATAAAATTTTAAAAGTGAATTTAAATTAAATAATCTTTGTGTTTCAATTGTTATTTTTCCGTTTATAAATTGACTGTTCCTAATATTAAAAATATATTGACTGTGACATTTTTCCGGGGTGCTGTTTTTCTGTGCTATGAGTTTGTGTTACCTATTGGATTATTCTAAATTATCAACATCATCAGGCGACCATCCAGATTGACACGCTCTCTATAATTTAATTTTGGATAATCCACAACAACAAGGTAGAATCTACAAAAATTACACATTCCCTCCTAACCCGTTACCCTGTAGGGAATAACAAAACAAGAGGATTTTTATAAAATATGTTAAATATCAGGCTCATTAATTTTTATTATTGTCAGTTTATTATATTATTATTTTTTTTGTCAAACGTTCTTTCTTCTTTTTGCTATTTCATAGTTCAAATAAATTAATTAGCCTGGTACGTAACACCATTGATTCTGGCCAAAAAAAAAAAAAAGAAAATGAGCATCTCACAAGCCAATTTGATTCAGGACTTCTCGTTTTTTCTCAAAATAACAAAACTCCACAGAAAAGCGAAAACATAAGTGTCCTACGGAACACTAAAAACTTCACTTCAAGTCCGGCCACCATTGAATGCGTCCGCAAAATAAAACTCGTAAAATTTTATCTTGGTGACGTGGCCTTGCCACATCACAAATACTTGAAAAATGAATTGTTTAATAATTCATAATTCATCATATAATTTAAATGTTGAAATAAATAGTTTAAATAATAATAAATCAAAATTTGAGTTCTATTTTATTTAAAGTATTCAAATAAAATCCTAAACAATAAATTAAAGTAATTTGGTGGAGTTTATTAACAGTTAACCGACAAGTAATGGGCCGACAAAAAACAATAATTGTAGCTGATTGTACTTGGATTGTAGGTGATTGTAATATATTTAATTTTGTTTGTCAACCCCCTCATTAATTTTAATTAATTAATGAATATTTGGAGTTGCCAGATAGCCGACAATTTATAATTTTCAAATGGCTGATATTTTTATAGTAATAAGATGCTTAATCGATAGCAAATCGTTTGTACATCATTATTTTTTGTTTGTCATAGTTCAATAATTTTTATTTTTTTAAATATTATTTAAAAACCATTGTACTATTCATCCCCCTGTTAATTAGTACTTGCGCATGCGCGACCAAATGTCATGTTGGTGTTGGGAAATGTTGAGGATTAATAAAAATGTGTACAATGATAAACAATAACATTTTTTAAATAATCAACAACTAAGTAAATATCAAATTACTATCTTATCAATTCATTATAGTATTTAATAAAAAAAAATAAATCAAACTTCAATATCTGTTCTTTTTTATCACTGTAACCGCGCATCCGCAAGTACTAATTAACAGGGAGGTTAATAGTACAATGGTTTTTAATTAATATTTAAAAAAATAAAAATTATTGAACTATGACAAACAAAAAATAATGATGTACAAACGATTTGCTATCGATTAAGCATCCTATTACTATAAAAATATCAGCCATTTGAAAATTAGAAATTGTCGGCTATCTGGCAACTCCAAATATTCATTAATTAATTAAAATTAATGAGGGGGTTGACAAACAAAAGTAAATATATTACAATCACCTACAATCCAAGTACAATCAGCTACAATTATTGTTTTTTTGTCGGCCCATAACTTGTCGGCTAACTGGTAATAAACTTTGGTGGCAAAAGTTTGAATATTAATAAAAAATAAAATGCTATAAAAACCACATGTTACAACTGGCTCCCAACATAGAGGCTCGACCATGAGGTGAGAAAAAGAGAAAAATATGAATATTTGATTGTATAAAAGACATCTTCAAGAGAAAAATAAAATAAAATAGTATAAAAAACCACATGTTACATGTTTATTTTTAGGGAATTTTAATTTCTTATTGTTTTCGCTTTTCATCTGGACCCCCCCCCCCCCCGAAAACTTTCTAAGTTCTTTAATCTAAATACGATAAATATGGGAAACATTTAAATATGAAGGAAAATATAGAAAAATCACTGAATATGAAGAAAAAAACGATAAATATAGAAAAATATCAGTGAATATTAAGGAAAAATTACGGAATATAAAGAAAAATACGATATATATGGAAAAATGTCAGTAAATATAAAGAAAAAAGGGCTAAATATAAAGAAAACTTTTATAATTATGGGAAAATATCAGTAAATATGAAGGAAAAATCACTGAATATGGGGAAAAATACGATACATATGGGAAAATATCAGTAAATGTGAAGAACAATGTAGAAAAAAATAGAAAAATATCAAAGAAAAATCAGTGAATATAAAGAAAAAAACAATAAATATGGGGAAATATCAGCAAATATAGAGGAAAAACTACTAAATATAAAGAAAAAATTGCTGAATATGAAGAAAAAACCGATAAATATGGAAAAATATCAGTAAATATAAAAAAAAGGGGTAAATATGAAGGAAACTCTCATAATTATTTATTTATTTATTTATTTATTTATTTAATGATCGTTTTGAAGAGCCCAATAGTAGTTAAACCATAGAAGGGCTGCAGTGGTATGACATAGTAACATAGTTAAATAATAATTTGTACAATTTAAATTACTTATGATAATTTTTGTAGATAATTGTCTAGTTCACAAAGATTATTGAATAATATTAATAAAATTAATAATAACCTTAATACATAATTATCTAATCAATAGTATAACCTATACATTACAAAGCTACCTTCAGACATTCTTTAACAAATCCTGGAGATATATTTTTTAATTCCATTATTCTATTAAATAGCATAGTTTTACGACACACTGTGTTGGTAATATCAACCATTCTGTTAAGAGGAGTTGAAGTATTTACATTTTCACAAAACAATAGAAAAATATCAGGGAAATATCAGTAAATATCAAGGAAAACTTACTGAATATAAAGAAAAATACGATAAATATGGAAAATATCAGTGAATATGAAGAAAAATCACTAAATATGAAGAAAAATACGATACATATGGGAAAATATCCGTAAATGTAAAGAAAAATGTAGTAAAAAATAGGAAAATATCGAAAAAAATCAGTGAATATAAAGAAAAAAACGATAAATATAGGAAAATATCTGCAAATATGAAGGAAAAATTACTGAATATAAAGAATCCGATCATTATGGGAAAATTTCAGTGAATATGGAAGAAAAATTACTGAATATAAAGAAAAATACGATATATATGGAAAAATATCAGTAAATATAAAGAAAAAGTCGCTGAATATAAAGACAACTCTGATAATTATGGTAATATATCAGGGAAATAATAAGAAATATCAATGAAAACTTACTCAATACAAAGAAAAATAGAATAAATATGAGAAATACAAGTAAATATGTAGGAAAAATTACTGAATATGAAGAAAAATACGATACATATGGGAAAATATCAGTAAATGTAGAGAAAAATGTAGTAAAAAATAGGAAAATATAGAAGAAAAATCAGTGAATATAAAAAAAAAAACGATAAATATAGGAAAATATCTTCAAATATAAAGGAAAAATTACTGAATATAAAGATGAATTCGATCATTATGGGAAAATTTCAGTGAATATGGAAGAAAAATTACTGAATATAAAGAAAAATACGATATATATGGAAAATATCAGTAAATACGAAGAAAAAATCACTGAATTTAAAGAAAAACCGATAAATGTAGAAAAATATCAGGAAATCTGGAGAAAAAAGCGCTAAATATAGAGACAACTCCGATAATTATGGGAAAATATGAAGGAAATATGAGTAAATATCAATGAAAACTCACTCAATACAAAGAAAAATAGGATAAATATGAGAAATACAAGTTGTAACTGATTTTTCCACCGATAAAGTAGAAGCCTCAGTTACTATGGGATCAACGAGGATTTCTCACCATCCTCCTCTCTTACCGCCAGGAGGGAGCCAGCTGGTGTATAACGGCAACCAACGGACCGTGGGGTAATTTCGGGAGCAATGGCCGCCGACGGCCATTTCGGTAGCGACTAGTTCAGTAAGAAAATGGTAGAGGGGCGCGGTCCACCATATTAGTTCCAAAACGTCACTCTGGCACCATTACTAAAATGTATATTGTTTTTAGTATTGGCCGGGAGCGTAATAACCTCACCCCGCGGCGGCGGTTATTACCGTGATCATTAACTTTGGTTTAACTCACTCGCACAACCTGAGTCAATACGAGAGCGAGGATATTCGTACCTCACAGGCTTTACCAAATATCCTCCTATTGTCTATTCACTCTAGTGCACCAAGTAGTCGAACATAAAGTCCATCCGCAGCCACGCTGGTCTTACGCCGGACCACTCTATGCATTTGACTACTCGATTATAGGTTACCCTGACAGTAAGTAACCACACTAGAGCGAGAGAGCGAGTGATATACAACGTCCTACCTATACAGCATAGCGACATCGTAAATCACCCCCGAGAGCATGCACCACGCATCGGGAGCTTGGTTGGACTCATCGGTGACATCAACTAGTTCCATCCTAGGACCCAGTCGACGTCATCGTCTAAGTCGGCTAACTCCACCAAGGAGTCATGCCAGCTTCACCAATGATATCAACTAGCTCCTCCATAGGAGCATGTCGACATCACCAAGTCACCAGCCAACTCCACCAAGGAGTCAGCTAGCTTCATCGGAAGCCAACCACGGACTGTCACCAGTCCCGGTGCCATCAGCCAGCTCCGAGAGCCGGCCGACGACTGGCAGTGAGATGCCAGCGATCACCAGTTTTATGGACTCTCTATCCCCACTCCCGTTTGACCCACTCCATACGACCATCTGTGCGCACACCTCGATGCGACTCTCCGGTGGGAGTGTCGAAGTAGGGGATACGAATCTGTCGTAGCCAGGGTAGGAATCCGGATTATCCACTCGTGGTGGATGTCTACCAAGTCAACACTGACATTCAGGCGAAAATGGATGTCACTACCGAGGCCACTCACAAACCGGTGGTATTAATTAGCGTCTTAGTCGATAAAACCCCTCAGACCAGACCTCTAATTATTTTCGGGAGCGCGAGATCTGCCAAATCTCGTTACAAAGTAAATATGTAGAAAAAATTACTGAATATGAAGAAAAATACGATACATATGGGAAAATATGAGTAAATGTAAAGAAAACTGTAGAAAAAACGATAAATATGGAGAAATATCAGTAGATATGAAGGAAAAATTACTAAATATAAAGAAAAAATCGCTGAATATAAAGAAAAGTCCGATTATTATCAGAAAATATCAGGGAAATTTCAAGAAATATCAAGGAAAACTCCTTGGATATAAAGAAAAATACGATAAATATGGAAATTATCAGAAAAAAATATGTCAATATCAAAGAAAAATCAGTAAATATAAGAAAAATTACGATAAATATAGGAACATATCAATTAAGTTCTCCCCCCCCCCTCCAACCATAGTAGATCCGTCGAAAATCCCTTAATTAATCTAAACACGATGAAATTGGAAAATATCGGGGAAACATCAGTAAACATAAAGAAAAATATAGAAACATATAGCAAAATATCATGAAAAAAATCACTGAATATAACGAAAAATATGATAAATATGGAAAAATATGAAAGAAAAAAACCACTAAATATATATAAAAAGATATGATTTCAATTATGTTACCCCCTCTTGATATTCGAATGGAAATCTAAGAGAAATTATCAAATAAATCACAAAAAAAAAATAAAAATAAAATGACAAGTTTAAAAAAAAACAGAAGAAAATAATACAATATATGTGACCTAAGATATAATATTGTGGAGAATAATCAGAATCCATTTCAGTCAAATTAAAAACATTATATAATAACCAAAAATTAATGACATAAAAATAAAAACAAAATTAATGCAACAACATCACATCATCAATAGAAAAAAAAAAAAACATCTATCATTTTTAACCAATTTGAGAACAGATACAAAGAAATTTTTGAAATCATAAGCCAATAAAATCGAAATGAGTAAAAGAAAACAAGAAGGGAACAATCCAGAAATGAAGAAAAAAAAATAAAACTGAGTGATAAAAACACAACAAAAAATACATTAATGAATAAGAAAATTACAAAATAACAGATTTAAAATTAAACACAATATGGTAAGTCAAAAATTAGGAATGAATATAATTTACGTAAAAAATTAAATTAAAAATTCAATACAGTGATACAATTCGAGCACGAATTATAAATAAAAGTGAAATAAAGGAATGGAAGAACGAACGAGGAACTGGTAAAAAATTTACGATGGATATATGTGATGAGAGTGACAAAATAAGATGTATTTTTTTTTCGGAGAAGCTGCAAATGAAGATCATGGATTGATTGAGGTACCGTTATCAATAAAATGTATAAAACGAAAAGGAAAATTATTAACATATGATAAATTATTAAATATTCAAGTTGAACAAAATATATATGATCACTGAAGGATTAGTGAAAAAAGTTAATAACCAAAAGATAATAAACAGAGGCTAATTTGAAATTTGAAGACGATGAGAAAAATGAAAATATACTAAAGATTAATTTCGAATTGAAAAAATACAAGAAATCATCTAGCAAATAATTCATGTGCAGGTAAAATTATTTTAGCGAAAAAAAAAAAAAAAAAAAAAAAATTTCAATGCTGAGAATGTTATTATATAAATATCACCGCAGTCATAATAGCAATAAATGAAGTAGAATTTATATATGCAATGACAGGACGGTTATTAAAAAAAAGAACAATAATATTAGCAGACGATTATGAAGTAAAATAAAATTTGAATAAAAAAAATTTAATAAACCAAGTAAAGATACTAAATTTACTAAAGAAAATATGGAAGGAACAAACAAAATGATAAATAATTTTGAGTTGTAACAGTAATCATTGTAACAATAGAGAATAAAATAAATTTGTAATTACGAATTTCAATCGAGAAATTAAAATTTCCCCCGTAGGGCAGGCATAGTTGCTTCAGCAACTGTTTCATCATTTTTTTAAATGAATTCTCATTGATTACTGCCTGAATTTTTACGAGCTTGCTTGTCCACTTATGATGATGCTGAGTTGCATGCATTCGGTATGCCATTTAGAACAAAATAAAAAAGAAATACTTAGGTAAAATTTTTTTTGGGTACAATGTTATTATACTGAATCCTTTGGCTATTTTTTTTATTCAGCCGTCGGTGCTTTCTCAAATTTGTCAGTTAACTCAATATTAATGACTGCGAATTAGTGTTTTGCATGTCATCATGAAAGACAAATTGGATAAAAAAAAAAAGCTACTTTCAAATTTTACAATTGAGGAAATTAAAAAGATTATCGATGTAAAAGTATAATAGTGAGATGTTATGATTGACCTCCAGTAAACAAGCAAGATTTCTTCTTGAACCTATTGGTTGTTTTGATAAATTTATATTATCACTGCTGGTTGAACAGGCTCGGTTTTGACGGTTGCTCATTTCGAAACTTTTAGACTGTTTTATTAAAAATCACAATATAATGATTAATTTAAAATTCTTTTTTTGTCGATAAAAAAACCTTAGAACAAATCTAACCTTGTCTATCTGTACCTAAGATAACCTGGCCGACAACAAATGAATAATCAGAACTCATAACTCCATAACAAGGTCTTTCATTGAATTATTTATTTCGAGAACCGGCGAAATAATAAATTTCGTTACAAATCATAAATAAAATCAATTGTTACTACACCTCCCAGATAAAATTTCATGTGCAGCAGACGTCGGAGGACGTGTGATTTTGCCATTGAAACGTCAGGTGGACGTCTGCTCAGATGTCTCACAGACGTAACAGTGTTACGCTTTAGGACCTCAAATAGACGGCAAAAAAATAAGATATATCTTATTGTTATATTGGATGTATATATTGTAAATTACTGTATAGGTAAGAAATAGGTTTTATTAACATTTTGGAAGATAATGTTATGGTAAGATGTAAGCGTTATTATTTTGAAATAGTATTTTCTTAAAATTTATCCAACATGAACCGTAGCAGTGGTTCTCAAACGCTTTTTAAGACAATAAAAAAAAAATTTCCTATGAATATATTTAAGGCGGTATGTCAGAATATTGAAAAAAAATTCTCTCTCACAGAATTTGACCAAAGAAGCCTCATTTTTTAATTGAAATAAAGATCTATTTTATCAAATTTTCTTTGTAATTTTCTACCACGATTCAAGTGAGATAATTAGGGTCAAAGTTGACAACAATTAGCACTTTTTACACACGCATAGGAAGCATTGTCACGTTTTCCCTTCTATTGAAAAAACGCTCTCACAGAAAACCTTCATTTTACTACAGCTTATATTTCATTAAATTACGAAAATATTAAAAAAAAAAATCATTGATTTCTACCACGGATTTTGAAAGTTATTAATTATTTAAGACAAAAGTTTAGAGTCAAAAAGTACCGGGCGAAGCATTGAAAATCTGCTGAAGTAGATTAGTGTGTTTAAATACGAGCCGCACACACTCATACTTCTAAGTAGTATACATAGGAGAGTTCTGGACCAGCCCCCTGCTGTGCCCCCCTTCCCCCCGCGAAACCCGCGACCCCCACTGTGATTCGCCGGTGATTTCCCGGAATCCGCGAGGGCCCATCCCAGGGGTCCGCGAATTAATTAATTAGAGCATCGTCACCATGGGGGGTCCTGATTTAATTTTGTAAGGTTACCCAATGTATTTCTATTATTATTATTATTTTTATTATTATTATTTTTATTATTATTATTTTTATTATTATTATATTATTTATTTATTTTATTTATTTATTTATTTATTTTTTTCATAGGAGGCCATCTTGAATTTTTAAATTTTTAAATGCCCGCGGAATATGCCGGTAAAATAGTTTTCAATTTTTTTCAATTTTTAAATTTTAAATGCCCGCGGACTATGTCGGTAAGATAGTTTTTCATTCTCTGCAAGAAGGCGCTGCATTCTTGCAGCATATTCCATCTTGAACTCTATTTTATTCTATGGCTACCGATTTTCCAACGTTTTTCCTAAACGATTTTCTTTAAGTTCGGTCCTGTGTGTGATGCGGTTATTTGATAAAGGTTTTAAAGAAAAAAGTAAAATGAGTGGAAGAAATAATAAAAGGGTAAGTCATTCATTTTTTATTTTATCAATTAATTTATTTTCTATTCTATTGTTTTTCTGTTTCTATTTATTTATTGGTGTGGTTTTTTTTTTTTTATAATACTTTATCTTTTCTGAACATGTGCTTGAGAATTGCATCATCAAGCACGTGTTCTAACCTTTCTTTTTTTTGTTTCTTTTATTAATTTTATATTTTATTGTATTTTCTTTTAATTTATTTTATTTTATTTATTCTTTTTATTTAATAAATTTGCAGTCTTTTTATTATATTTTTTTTCATTTCTGAACACGCGTGCAATTTTTTTTTTTTTTACACACGTGTTTTGCAAAGAAAAAATATAATAAAAAAGACTGCAAATTTATTAAATAAAAAGAATAAATAAAATAAAATAAATTAAAAGAAAATATAATAAAAAATATAAAATTAATGTGAAAAAACAAAAAGAATGTTTAGAATGCATGCATGAGAAAATTGCATCACTCAAGCACGTGTTCTCTTTAATTTTTTAGTTTTTCTTATTAATTTAATTGTATTTTCTATTAATTTATTTTATTTATTCTTTTTATTAAATAAATTTGCGGTTTTTCTATTATATTTTTTTTTTCTGAACACGCGTGCAATTTTACGCACGTGTTTTGCAAAGAAAAAATATAATAGAAAAACAGCTAATTAATTATATAAAAAGAATAAAATTAAATAAAATAAATTAAAAGGAAATACATTAGAAAATGTAAAAATTTTTTTTTTTATTTTATTTATTTATATTTTCAGAGAACATGTTCGTGGAAGAGGCTCTTGAAGCAGCGTTTCAGAGGTAGGATTTTAACGCTCGAGGGGTTGCAGAAAGAGTACGAGGAGCAACCAATGGAAGTCATCATCGTTCCCATTTCTATTCCCAGAGGTAATTTTTTTATTTTTCTATTTTTTTAATTATTTTCATTTATTTCACTAATTTTAGTTTCTAATCCATATTTTTCTTTTTTTTTGTTGCAGATGAAGAGGATACAGGATATGATGCT
Organism: Aphidius gifuensis; assembly: GCF_014905175.1. Lineage (NCBI taxonomy): Eukaryota > Metazoa > Arthropoda > Insecta > Hymenoptera > Braconidae > Aphidius > Aphidius gifuensis. Next base: position 15,360,363 of record NC_057793.1, read on the forward strand.
GACGATGAGGTAGCCAGCGAAGACGAGGTAATTGATTAGTTTTTTCTCGTACATTTATCATTTTTTTTTTTTTATGTTAATTCATTTCTTTTTTTCAGGAGGAAATTCAACCGGATGAGGAGGTATAGACGCAGGAAAATATCAATTAATTCAAAAAACAAAAAACAATAACAATTCCTCTTCCTTCATTCCCTCTATTTTGTTGTTTTTTTTTTTTTTTTTTTTGTTTTTGTAATTTGCTTTTTTCTTCAGTAGAGTCATTGAAATTTGTTTTTTTAGAGTCATTGTAATTTGCTTTTTTTTATTTTTTTTTCAGTAGAGTCATTAAAATTTGCTTTTTTTTTTTTTCTTAGAGTCTTTAAAGTTTGCTTTTTTTTCAGTAAAGTCTTTGAAATTTCTTTTTTGGGTCTTATTAATTTGCTTTTTTAGAGTCATTGAAGTTTGTTTTTAGAGTCATTGTAATTTGCTTTTGTTTAGAGTCATTGGAATTTGCTTCTTTTATTTTTTCAGTAGAGTCATTAAAATTTGCTTTTTTTCTTAGAGTCTTTAAAATTTGTTTTTTGGGTCTTTGTAATTTGCTTTTTTTTAATGGTAACTAAATTTATTCGTATTGCTTTCATACTTAGTACAAATAGTTTCTTTTATTTTATGGTAACTAAATTTATACGTATTGCTTTCATACTTAGTACAAAAAAATTTTTTCTTTTATGATAAGTAGATTTATACGTATTGCTTTGATAATTAGTACAAAAAAATTCTTTTTAACTCATATACTTAGTACGAAAAGTAGTTTTTTAAATTTTCAATTAGTTTTTATATTTTGTTTCTTTTTGATCATTTTTACAGCATCTTTCAATGGACATACCTTTTATTGACTTGATCAGCGATAATGATGATGTAATTCATTGTAAGTATTTTCTTAATTATTTTTTATTTTTCAATTATTTTTCCAATTAAATATTTTAATTCATTGTTGTTTTTTTTTTTCTTTACAGTAATCAGAGACACGCATGATCAAGAATATGAAGATGATGATGATGATGATGATGATCAGGATGCTTCAATGGATATTCTTGTCATTGACTTGGTTAGTGATGATGATGATGATGAAGATGACGATGATGATGATGATGCAGACACCGTCATTTTAGAACCAGAGGAGCTGGTTCGGAGGGTCGAGGATGCAGATTTCTACAATTGCTCCTATACGCCGAGTGAGAGGTCCAGAAGGGGACGAATTTGTCGTGACCCAATGTGGTCACAAGATTATTTGTTTTATTAAATAATGATTAAATAAATAAATAAATAATTTCAAATTTTATTCAAGTATGTTGTTTTTTTTTTTTTTAATTAATCCTATGGTTTTTTTATTTTTTCATATGAAATATTTTCCTGATTCTGAATTTTTTTTTTTTTGTGAGTGTTGATAGAAGTTATTGAAAATTTCGCTAGTTGTATATGAAAAAAAGGTGACGCTAGTGTGATGGTGTCGCTAGTGTTCAACAAAAAAGTAGGGATAAAGCTATATAAATGATGGCACATCCAACTCATTCTTCTAACAAATTCACTGTGGTCTGCTGTCAAAACGATATATAGTTATATAAAATTATCAGGTGAGTCTTAACCATAATTTATTAATCAATGAGTATTTCAATAATCCTAAGATATTTTATAAAATTTCTTAATAAACTATCCTTAGATTTTCACTAGCTATCATTCTTCAACGATATCTTTTGCACTAGGTTGTTATTTTTCATTATAAAAAATAACCTCAAAATTTTTTTGTTGTAATCCATCATTATCTTGTCAATTTCTGAATATTTTCCAAATGTTTCAAGTCAATTATTCTTAGATTTTCACTAGCCATCATTATCTTTGCAATTTTAAATATTTTTTGAAATTTTTTTAAGTTAATTGTCTATAGATTTTTACATGCAATCATTCTACATTAATATTTTTCGTTTTTCAAGGTTAACCAAACGAATATTATTGTGGTCTGCTGTCAAAACGATATATATATATATATATAGTTATATAAAAAATATCAGGTGAGTCTTAACCACAACTTAATAATCAATGAGTATTTGAATAATCCTAAGATATTTTATAAAATTTTTTGATAAACTATCCTTAGATTTTCACTAGCTATCATTTTACATGAATATTTTTCTATACAAAAATAACCTTAAAATCTTTTTATAATCCATCATTATCGTTGCAATTTTGACATATTTTTGGAAATTTTTTAAGTCAATTATCAATAGTTGTTTACTTGCAATCATTCTACATTAATATTTTTTTGATTTTTAGGTTAATCAGCAAATATTAAAATAAAATGGATTTAAACGCACAATGCAAACAACTTCGAGAGAATTATCGAAAAATAGTTGAACGTTTACATCAAGTTCCAGATCACTATGAAATCAATTCTACAATTGTTTCATTACGCAGAGATATTTCAAATTATAATAAATCATGTGTGTGTCAGGTGCTCATAAAAAATGCACTCAGGCAACAGTGGGAATACTAACAACATTTTTATTCAGATTACAAAGTTTGCAAGTACGAGGTGCAGGTGCATCTTCAACAGTTGATGTATCAAACGATACTACTGAAAATTACATTGAATAGCAAGATTTAGAAAATGTATTCAGAAACAGGATGAAGACTAGCATTATAATTAATTTAAAACATAAGAATGTAAAAGACTTTCTTTCTGATGCTAAAGAAATGTTAATTAGTCAGATAGCTCTTATTTTACAAGATAAAAATGTACTCAAAGTCAATACTGTATTAGCTCTGAATTATGAAATTGAAAAACCAGCTGATAATAGTGTGGAAGTTGAAACAAAATATTTCAGTGAAGGTAGTTTTGAGGTTTTACAATCATCAGATCTCAGTCAATTATTTCAAGAAAAATTTGAACATTTTTTAGAAGATGTTGAGGAAGCTGAATTAAATGGATCTGGTTGGAAACTGCATGAAATCCTCCATCTTGAAATACAAATAAATGAATACATACCACTGCAAGGTGGTAATTCATCTTCCGTTGAAATGCCATCATGGATAATTAAAACTCATTCAGTTGTGAATGTTAAAAATTCAGACAATTTATGTTTTATTTGGTCAGTTTTAGCATGTTTATACAAGGTGTCTAACCATGCTGACCGTGTGAGTCAATATAAAAAACATATTGATGAGTTAAATTGTAGCGAAATCACTTTCCCCATAACATGGGAAAAAATCAAAATTTTTGAAAAAAAAAAATAAGTTGAAAATTAATATTTCTGGAATAGAGAATGATGATGATGATGATGATGATGATGAGGAAAAAAAAATAAAAAACGTAGAAAAGAAAGGATTGTTCCATATTATATTAGCAAGAATGAATCTAATTTGAATACAATTCATCTTATAATGATCAAAAGAGATGAAGAAGCAAAAAATGATGATGATGATGATGATGATGATGATGATGATGATGATGATGATGATGATGATGATGATAATGATGATGATGATGAGTTAGATTCGCAAAAAAATTTATCACAATATCATTTCGCTTGGATTAAAAATTTATCGAGATTAGTAAGTGCGCAAATTTCTAAACATAATGGAAAGAAAATAATTTGTGATCGATGCTTATGTCATTTTCAATCACAAAAATCTTGTGATAATCATGAAAAATTATGTAGTGAAAAATGTCAAAGTGCAATGAGATTACCGACTGCTAAAAATAATATTTTAAAATTTTTAAGCTATAAACATCAGATATCGGTACCATTTATAATTTATGGTGATTTAGAATGTTTATTGGAAAAAGTGCAGAGTGAAGAACTTGAAAAAAATCAAATTTATCAAAAACATGTTCGAAGTAGTGCAGCATATTATTTAAAGTGTAGTTATGATGACTCACTTTCCAAGTTCAATCTTCATAGAGGTAAAAATTCAATTGAATGGTTCATTACAGAGCTTGAACAAATTGCTCATCAAGTCAATAAAATAATAGATGATATTAAACCAATGTCTCTCACACGAGATGAAGAATTACAATTTTTAAATGCTAAAAAATGTCATATTTGTGATAAAAATTTCACGAAAAATGACGTAAGAGTAAGAGATCATTCTCATTGGACCTCAGAATACCGAGGTGCCGCCCATCAAATATGCAATATTAATTATCAAGAATCATGTATTATCCCAGTAGTATTTCATAACCTCACAGGCTATGATGCACATTTTATCATCAAAAAATTAAAAAACCAGTTCGCAGGTAAAATTGATATACTTGGAATCAATAAAGAAAGATATATTTCATTTACAAAACGTGTTAAGGGTACAAGAATAAGATTTAGATTTATCGATTCATACAGATTTATGGCAAGTTCAATAGATTCATTATCGAATAATCTAGATGATGATAAAAAATTAATAACAAAAAGTCTCTGTAAAAATGATGATGAATTCAATTTAATTACAAAAAAGGGAGTATTTCCATATGATTATCTTGATAAATGGGAAAAATTTGATGATACAACACTTCCATCGAAAGATCAATTTTATTCAAAATTGAATGAAGAAAATATTTCAGATGAAGCATATGCACATGCTCTAAATATTTGGCAAAAGTTCAATATAAAAACACTTGGGGAATATTCTGATTTATATTTACAAACTGATGTTGCCCTTCCAGCTGATGTTTTTGAAAGGTTCAGAGCTGATTGTTTAAATACATATAAGTTAGATCCAGCACATTATTATACACTACCTGGACTTAGTTTTAGTGCAATGTTGAGATATACTCAGATTGAACTAGAATTGTTGACAGATCCTGAAATGATGTTGTTCATTGAGCAAGGTATAAGAGGTGGTTTATCACAAGTCTCAAATCGATATGGAAAAGCAAATAATCGATATATGGGCAGTGAATATAATCCAGAGGAAGAAGAGTCATTTTTAATGTACTTTGATTTAAATAATATGTATGGAGCAGCAATAAGAGAATATCTTCCAACTTGTGAATTTGAATGGATTAATAATTTTGATATTTCAATATTAAATTCAACTGCTGATAACTCAAAATATGGATACATTCTTGAAGTTGATTTAGATTATCCTGCAAGTTTGCATCATCATCATAAAGATTTTCCTTTAGCACCAGTACGCGAAAAACCACCTCTAGAAGTAAAACTCCAAAACTACTGGCAACTCTAGATAATAAAAAAAATTATGTTATCCATTACCGGAATTTAAAACAATATTGTTCTTTGGGGATGATTATTACTAAAGTTCATCGTGTTTTAAAATTTGAACAAAGTGCATGGCTTCAATCTTATATTGATCTTAATACAGAGTTACGAAAAGCAAGTGCAGTAATGAAAGATCTTAGAAAATTATTCATTGATGCAATTTATGGTAAAACTCTAGAGTCTGTAAGAACTCGTAAACCCATAAAACTTGTAGAAAAATATGGTGGTAGAGGTGGAGCAAGATTTTATATCTCACAGCCAAACTTTCACAGTCATTTAATCATTGACGATCTTGTAATAATTGAGATGAAACCAACAAGTATACTTTTCAATAAACCAATTTATCTTGGATTTTCTATTTTGGAAATGTCAAAAACATATATGTATGATTTCCATTATAATTTCATAAAACCAAAATATGAAGATAAAGTCAAGTATTTATATGGTGATACTGATTCTGCTGTTTACCACATATTTAGTCATAATCCATACGATTTAATACGTAATAATCCTGATAAATTTGATACATCTGATTATCCAGAAAATAATCAATATGGAATTCAATTAAAAAATAAAAAAGTTATTGGTATTATGAAAGATGAGAATAATGGAAAAATAATGAAAGAATTCATTGGTTTACGAAGTAAATTATACTCTTATGTTATAGCGGATGAAAATAATTCATTAAAAAAACGTGTTCATATGAGAGCAAAGGGCGTCAAAAGATCAACTGTAAGACAAATAACTTTCGATGATTATAAAAATTGTTTAATTAATCATGTTATTTTAAAAAAGCAACAAAATATTATAAGATCACATAAACATGAAGTAACAACAAGAACAATTGAAAAAATTGCTCTCAGTTGGCAAGATGATAAACGACAGTTAACTAATGGTGAAACTGACACTCTGCCTTGGGGATATATACCTGTTGAACGAATGTGTTTGAGTAAAAGTATATTTAAAAGAAAATATGAATGATGTAAATAAAAGTTGTATAAATGTATATAATGAAAATTATTGTTAGAAAATAAATACACGTTGCTTTTTTTTATTTATTAGTTTATTGATTATCTATCCATTGATTATGACTATTGTCAAATCCAAGATATTTTACATACATCTGATTCCCTCGTCTTTTCAAAACTTTTTCAATCAAATAAATGTCAGAATGTCGAACTTTTTGTAGCTCTTCAGTATAAAAGCTTCCTTGTATTGGATTTCCTTGATAGTCTTTAAGCTTATACGTTACAGGTGATGTTTTATTAATTTTAGTAATTGTGAATATTTCGTTTGTCCAATTTGGTTTATATCCTTTATCAAAGACATGCTTATATTTACTTATTCTTACATGTTGATTTAATTTAAATTTGATTTTAACATGACAATGATTTAAACTTTTAAATACAGTTTGTTTTAATATTTTAATATTTTTACCAACAACTTCAACTGGTTTCATTTTAATTGTGCGATGTTTTGTATTATTATATTTTTTAATTAATTCTGGCAGCAATTTCAACCATTTATAATTTCCTTGCATGCTAAATTCAAAAAACATTTTGTTTTTTAGTGTTCTATTGAATCGTTCAACTATTGATGCTTTTAAATGAGTAAATGTTGAATACATATGAACATTATATTTTTTTAACATTGTTTTGAATGTTGAATTATAAAATTCTTTTCCTTGATCCACATGAAGATTTTTGCATATTCGACCTTTTTTGAATATTGATTCCATTGCTGCTGTTACCTCTTTTCCAGTTTTATTTTTGAGTCCAACAGCCCAGCTGAATTTTGAGAAAATATCAATGACTGTTAAAATATAATTATATCCAGAATTGATCTTTGAATGTTCAATCATTTCAACAAGATCAGCTTGCCACGTTTCATCCTTATCACGAATATCAACTTTACGTCGTAAAAAATTTTTTCTTGCTGGAGCGTGTAACTCACGCACAACGTCTCTTTTATAATCAGTCATAGTTCACTGACGGATGTATACAGACTGATTTTTTTTATATTAATATATTAATATATTAATCCACATTCTCTCAACTCTTCAATAATTGACATGATCTCATTATCATGATTCGGATTACCAGCTGTTCTTGATGCTACTAATAATCGTAATCGATCAACAAGTTCATTCGGATCGTCCCAATAGATATAATTGACTCTAGTTGGATTATTTTTTCTAAGAGTCATAACCGTTGGTAATAATCCAGTACCATAATGCTCATTATTATCATTCTTATGAGGTGCAATAAAATCAATGTATTTCCGAGATGCTGAATTTTTTATTGGCATATTAGATCTATGATATTGATGATGTGCATTTGTATTATTAATAATTTCATTATAATTTTTTTCATCAATATCAGTAATAGTTCTTCTGTCTGGTGATTTCATAAATAATAATTCCATTAATCCAGGTGTTATTTTGTATGGTGTATCAAAAATATTTAATTCATCATCGTTAAAGAAAATTTTCGCATTTCCAATTTTGTAGTCAGATTTTACTTTTTTTACACCATAATCTTTATCACACTGTATACTATTGATTTTTCCTAAGTAATCATCTATTAAATCTCTATTTGATTCTTCCACAAATGTTTCCTCGCCTTCATCAGCAGTATCATATTCAGCTTCTTGTTCATAAACTGATTCTTCAATATCAGAAGTACTAAAATTGTCCTCATGTGTTGAATTATTTTTTTTATCATTCGTATTTTTTTCATCTGGAAATGATTTATCATCATCAATTAATAATTTTTTGCTAACCGTTGTAGTTGGCAGTTGTGCAGCTAATTTGTTGAGCGTTGTGACAACAGGTTTAAGATATTCATTTGCAGCATCTGATATATTTTCTTTCCCTAATTTTATCAATTGATATTTTTTACGAATAACGTTTTGTACTTTTTCAATTTCACTTAAAAATTTTGTTTCATCAACTAGTTCTTGCTCACAAAGAGGCATGTTGATCCTTTGCGATTTTACAATTAACTGAGAAAATCTAACAAATTGTTTTGTTATTTATAGTTATAAAGCAGTCAAAATTTTTTCTATATCTCCCTTTATCTATATCTCTATCTTTATCGATACACAGGAAGCAATATTTTTCTTTCCAACAATCCACACACATCTGATGGAATTTACTATACTCCATATCAATATTAACGTGATCGTGATGTATATGCTTTAAATTTGTATCATCTTGTGGAAAGACTATTAAAAAATTGATATTATCACGTATTAAATGTTTTGGTATTCGTGCATATGATTGACATAAATAAAAAGACTCAACAGCTTTGTGCCTTCCCATACAAAAAAATGCTCTTATATGATCCTGCTTTTCAGTTGCAACATCATCAAATATAAACAACGAATTTGGTTTTGCTTCATCAACTGGTACGACTTGGACCATGGGAACAAGAGTGTGGAATCATCAATTTAGATGATAAGAGGAATCCTGGAACACATTGGGTAGCATATAAAAAACTCAATAAAAATTCAGCAATATACTTTGATAGTTTTGGCAACTTACAACCACCGAAAGATCTTGTCAGTTATCTTAATGTTGGTAGCATCACTTATAATTATAAACGTTATCAAGATTGGAATACGTATAATTGTGGACATTTATGTCTCGCATTTCTCACAGGAAAACTATAAAAACGGCAGAAAAGAAAATTTCTAATCAGTTATTTATCGACCTTGACAATGAACGAAACGTTCACTTTAACTCTCACCGGTAAATCTTCAGTCTTAGAAACTGATTACTTTCCACCAATACAATTATCAAGTGAAAAAAATTATTCATTAGCACTAATTTCATTTTTATCATTTAATTCATTGCCAAATATCGATCATGAAAATAATATAATTTCATATTTTAACGGTTTTGATAAAATTGAAATACCAGCTGGAAGTTATGAAATAGATGATTTAGCTGCTTACTTAGAAGAATATGGAATCAAAATTACATATAATAGAAATACTTTACATTCATATATAACAAGTGAAAGAGATATTGATTTTGTAAAACCAAAATCACCAGCACGTTTACTAGGATTTACACCTAGACTATTGAGGGCAGATACAAAATATGAATCAAACTACCCGATTAATATTTTAAAAGTGAATACATTGAGAATCGAGTGCAACAATACAACAGGAGCTTACGTGAATCAACAAAAAGTTCATACAACATATAACTTTTTTCCTGCTGTACCCCCTGGTTATAAAATAATTGAAGTACCAGCTAATCCAATTTATTTACCAATTATCGTTAAAACAATTGATCATTTACAACTAAAAATTGTTGATCAAAACGGAAAATTAGTAAATTTCCGTGGTGAAACAATAACCATTACGTTACACGTAAAATCATAGGAATGGGAATTTGCTTCAATTCACGCGCTATAAAACGTGGGGCATCGTATAAAAGCAGCACATCATGGACACCTCTAGTCAGTCTGAATCGAGCAGTCAAGAAGTTGACACCTCAGAATATAAATTACCTGCAGAGTCTAGGTCTAAAAGTAAAAAAAAATTTTGGAACTTTAATTGGATAAATATAACTTGTCTTAATTGTTTTACACGTCAAAATGAGTGATGAAAATATTTTCGATATAAACGCGCCAGTTCAATTTAACAATGAAATATCCAACTATGAGCTACATGCTCATCAGTCATTTGGATCAACCAGCTTCGATAATAGTGATGAAATAAGAATATCAATACAGAATCAAGATTTGTTTGTTCTACCATCAAAAAGCTATATACGTATGAGTGGAAAATTAACGCAACAACATGCTGCTGCAAATGCAGAAGATCCACTTGCCCATATTTTTTCTTTAACGTTAGTAAATAATGCTATGTGTTTTTTGTTTGATGAAATGCGTTATGAATTAAATGGAGTTTTAATTGATAAATCAAAGAATGTTGGTATAACATCTACAATGAAAAATTATTTATCATTAAGTTCAAGAATGAATTATGAAAATGCAGGGTGGATAAATCAAAATGGTATGAAATTGATAAATGATGATGGATATTTTGATATATGCGTTCCATTAAATATGATTTTTGGCTTTGCTGAAGATTATCAAAAAAAAATTGTCAATGCGAAACATGAACTCATTATGATACGATCACGTTCAAATTTGAATGCGATCGTACGAGATAATGAGAGAGTTCCTAATATGCCAGAATTTGATTTAAAACTTACAAAAATTGAATGGCTTGTACCGTATATAATGTTATCAAACAAAAATAAAATTGATATAATGAAATATATACAAAAAGATCCTGTCATTTCTATTGGATTTAGATCGTGGGACTTATATGAGTATCCATTGCTGCCACAAACAACTCATCATATATGGACAGTGAAAACTGCAACTCAACTGGAAAAGCCACGTTATGTTATTCTTGGTTTTCAATCAAATAGAAAAAATGATTGGCAAAAAGATGTAACACATTTTGATCATTGTAAAATAACAAATGTTAAACTTTATCTTAATTCTCATATTTTTCCATATGGGAATTTGAATCTTGATATTGAAAAAAATCAATTTGCTTTATTATATGATATGTATGCTAATTTTGCAGAGTCTTACTATGGCTCAAAAATAGATTTAGTAACAAAAGATAATTTTATTAAAAAATCTCCATTAATTGTTATTGATTGTAGTAAACAAAATGAGTTTTTGAAGACTGGTGCTGTAGATGTACGCTTGGAATTTGAATCAAAAGAAAATTTTCCTCAAGGAACGACAGCATATTGCTTAATTTTACATGATAAAATAATTGAATATAGACCAATAAGTGGAATAGTACATAAGTTAACATAAATTAATTGTAACCTATGGTTTTAATTAAATAAAAACAAACGAAAATAATTTGATTTAGTGTATTTATTTATTTATTTATTCACATTTCCTCATCATCATCGAAATCACGTAGATCATATGTACTATCATCTAATATTACATCTTGGTTATTTTCACCATCAAGAACCATGGTTAGTGTTCCTTTCTTGACAGCATTTTCTAGCTCCTTAAATTCTTGATCATCTTGATTAAAATGTGTAGCAAATCTTTTTGGTAGATATGCATAATTTTCATTGTTGATTTCAACTGTTAGCGCTGGACCATACTTTGATGTTGGAAATCTCGCTACTTTAGTAATTTTATAAACTACTTTTCTCTTAAAATCTTTTAATGATTTGCGTTCGTTAGCTTTTTGAAGTTTTTTTGCTTTTGCAAAACCCATTTTTAATATCTGTAAATGGAAAAGTTATTTTTTAGTTAAAAAAATAATTAAAAAACAATGATAATATCAATAAGTTAATAAAAATTTATAAATATATGATAAAACTTACTTGTTGGTTTCTAAGACTGGGCGCACTACAGCTGATAGACTGAACGATGAGTGATGTTTAGTCTCTGTGCACGAGAATATATACTAAAACTCAGGTCCCCCACCAACGAAAAAGTTTCCTTTCCTCTCTTCACTCAGAGTGGGGGAACGTTTTGATTGGTCAATATTTTGTAGGAGAAGAAAAATCAGGTTTTGCTTATCCCTACTATAAATTTTTTTAGGAGTGGGGGAACGTCGTGATTGGTTTAAATTTTGTGGGAGAAGGAAAATCAGGTGATGCTTATCCCGAATAAAAATTTTTCTTCTTAGAAAATAGTTTTTACTTTCTATTATTCTAATCTTTTAATTTTTTAATCCTATAATCTTCTTCATGGAATTTATAACAATAGATGTAAAAAAATATTTTTTTGAGAAAAAGCTAATAATTCCTGTTTGAACATGTTTCAGTATATTTTCTAAAATTTAATCTTTTAATCCATTGTCGTCAGATGATTCATCAATTTTTATAACAATGAAATCTAGACAGAATTTTTTGTGAAATTCAATTCTCCATTGTCAGTTCCTTCTTTACATTTTAAACAATCTTTTTCTAGTACATAATAAGATATTCCAACATCATCTTCACAATTATTTTGTATTGGATGTTTTTTACATCGTTTTAATTTTGAAATTGTTGGATTTGAACGTTGTTCTACTGATAATTTTTCCCAAATTTCATCAATTTGATGTGATGCAAATTTTATAATAGCCATCACTGGAAGTGCAGCAATATCTTTTTGTGTCAAGTCAGTTATATTTTCAACTGCACAAAAATGTAAAATGGATTTTTTCATGTTGGCCCTTGTTGAAAATTTTTTAATATACCAGTATTTGTATCTCTGTGCATTTTCATATGCACATTTGTAAGAACTGCATAAAGGATGTGAATTCATATGTCGTATTGCTGGATGTTCCATCTCTAATATTTTTATATCTGGACATCCCAAGTCTTCCAAATTAAGAATTGTCATTGGATTAAAACGTAAAATAAATGTTAACCATTTTTTTCTATCTTCACCTTTGACAAATAAATAATTAAACTTTCCAACTAATTCTTCAATGATTATTGTTGATACGTTATTATATTGATCATGACCAGCTTCCCAAGATATCCCATGATAATTTTTTTCACAATTATTCACAATATTTTTATATTCTTCTGTTAGATGTGATTTTTCACAAGGTGGTTTGAATATTTTTATAGTTGGTGAAGATCTTGAATTTATAGGTTGGATAACCAACTCTTTTACAAGAAATAAACCTTGAGGTTCTTGAAATCCTTGGAAATCAATGAATGCTGACATTTTGTTTCAATATATATATCTATTCAACTCAACTCAACTCAACTGAATAGTGACCAGTTCTGAACTGATGAAATTTCTTTTATACCTCTGAATAACCACTCTCCTCTTTTTTCTATCCCTTCCACTTCCTATTTACCCCTACCATTTTTTTTACCCCCTCTACAACTTATTTTACGAACATCAAATAGTTGATGAAATAATGAAACTACTTACGATACTTTCTGTAATTTGTCTTGATGATGCAAGAGCTAAGGTTCCAACCTATAAAATGATTGGTCCTCAGTTCGAACCATCATCAAGACAAATTTTTTTTAATTTCATCAACAATGTTTTTATATATCAATAAAAAGAAAAAAAAAAAAATGGATATCTCTCATATTTTAATCAAACTAATTACAGTCCATTGCTTCTACCAACTGAGCTATCGAAGGCAAGTTAGTTCTTCATTGTATAATATATGAAGGAATATTCTTTTACCGATAGGATATAGCATAATCTCATGTTTGTTTCAGAGGATAGCGTGTAAACTCTCATGCCAAGGGTCCGAGTTCAAATCCCGGTTGGGGAAAATATTTTTTTTTCTCTATAATAAGAACTATTTTACCGACATATCCCGCGGGCATTTAAAAATTCAAAAATTAAAAAAATTCAAGATGGCCTCCTATGAAAAAATGAATAAATATATATAATAATAATAATAATAATAATAATAATAATAATAATAATAATAATAATAATAATAATAATAATAATAATAATAATAATAATAATAATAATAATAATAATAATAATAATATAATAATAATATGTAATAATAATAATAATAATAATAATAATAATAATAATAATAATAATATGTATAATAATAATAATAATAATAATAATAATAATAATAATAATAATAATAATAATAATAATAATGTAATAATAAATAATAATATGTAATAATAATAATAATAATAATATAATAATATAATAATATAATAATATAATAATATAATAATATAATAATATAATAATAATAATAATAATAATAATAATAATAATAATAATAATAATAATAATAATAATAATAATAATAATAATAATAATAATAATAATAATAATAATAATAATAATAATAATAATAATAGAAATCCATTATGTAACCTTACGAAATTAAATCGGGACCCCCATGGTGACGGTGCTCTAATTAATTCGCGGACCCCTGGGGTGGACCCTCGCGCATTCCGCGAAATCACCCACGAATCACAGTAGGGGGTCGCGGGTTTCGCGGGGAAGGGGCGCTTGGGATTTTTATTTATTAAATATATAAAATACATGTAATTTAGTTTTAAAAAAAAAAATCACCAAGGACAAGCAGAAGCTAAGGAAAAGATATAGCTAAGGAATTAATGTTGCTTAGAACATAATTTTTTTAAGGAAGTAATGAAGACTAAAAATTAATGTTTTTAACAATATTAATTCCTTAGCTACATCTTCTCCTTAGCTACTGCTTGTCCTTCGTGATTTTATTTATTTAATAATTGAAATACATCTAATTTATTATTTTAAGAACGAAAATGTCCAGAAAAAATCAGTAGCTAAAGAAAAGATGTTGCTGAAAACATAATTTTTTTGGCTACATTAATTATTCGAAAAAATTAGTTTTTGACCGAATTTAATTCCTAAGCTACATATTTCTCACCTAGTGCTTGTCCTCAGTGATTTAATTTTTTAGAAATAAAATTACATGTATTTTATATATTTAATGAATAAATATATAAGCTACATATTTCTCACCTAGTGCTTGTCCTCAGTGATTTAATTTTTTAGAAATAAAATTACATGTATTTTATATATTTAATGAATAAAAATCCCGAGAACAAGCATAAGCTAATTTTTTTGGCAACATTAATTCTTTAGCTACATCTTTTCCTTAGCTACTGCTTGTTCTTCTCAAAAATAAAATTACATGTATTTTATATATTCAATAATTAAAAACCACAAGGACAAGCCGTAGCTAAGGACAAAAGAAAGCTAAGGAATTAATGCAGCCAAAAAAATTATGTTTTTAGGTACATCTTTTTTTCGGCAATATTAGTTTCTTAGCTCTGTAATATTCTAATTTTCATTTTTCAATTTAAATTCGATGTGAGGTTACGAGAATTGTTTTAAAAGATTAGACAAATGAATCTATTAAATATAACCACAAATGGCTAGGTAGTTGGAATAAAAATAGCACAACAATTTATATTTACATTAAACAAATATTGGTAGTTTATTAAATAAATTTGGTGACCCTGTTCGCACACACTCTCTCACACACACACAATTCACACAATATATTTTACAACCTTGTTTTGTTTGTTACTCTGGATGATAACACTGACAATGATGATGACGTTGTCTGGGTTGATCAGGCCCGTTGATGACAAATTATATTGAATGCTTTACACATCCAAATCACATGAGCTAAGAAATTAATGTTGCCAGAAAAAGTTATGTTTTCAGCAACATTAATTCTTTAACATCTTTTCTTTAGCTACTGCTTTTCTCTCGACATTTATATTTTTGACAGAATAAATCACTTGTATTTGATTGATTGAATAATTAAAATCACCAAAAACAAGATGCTTGTCCTTGATAGTTTTATTTTCTAAGAATAAAATGACATGTATTCTATATATTCCATTAATAAAAATCCCAAGGACAAGCAGTAGGTAAGAAAAAAAATAGAGCTGTAGCGTGCAACATATTCATATAATAATAATATATATATAGTGGTGGCCCTCCGTGACATCAGTGAATAAAGTATGTGTGTAATGTGTGGATGCGTGAACGTAGAAAAAAGAGGAAAGAGAGTCTCCATGGTAAAATGGCGACGGAGAGACCGTCTGAAGAGACGGCGCTATTTTTTTCCATGCTGCCGTCACTTGGGTATCTACCGGCGTGCCGGCAAGAAGCAACCAACCAACAAGTACCATTAAATTTGCAAATAAAATTAAAAACCAGAGTAATATAAACGTGGTCACATAAAAATTTGAATATACATTGCCTGGACAATTCATCAAATAACCTGAAAGTTGTTGTGTCCATCAATATTGTAACAACAACAACAACAACAACAACAACAACAACAACAACAACAACAACAACAACAACAACAACAACAACAACAACAACAACAACAACAACAACAACAACAACAACAACAACAACAACAACAACAAATTGTTCTTGACTAACCCCCATCATACTTAAACAACCTGGTTTTAAAAGTAATCCTAATGATCTCACTGCAGTAACTTATTTGCTTGATGACATAAGGTTAAATATGTACAATCAAGAATTTACAATTTCTAAACCCTTTGATACAGTTGATCATAATTTTCTTTTACAAGGTCTTAGTCATTATGGCGTAGGTCAAGGTGCATTGAAGTGGTTTACTTCATATTTAACAGGCAGATAACAACAAACAATTATCAATGGAATAACTTCATCATCATTAACTGTAAAATCTGGTGTACCACAAGGATCCGTACTTGGACCACTATTATACTCAATCTATGTTCATGATATTAGTTCAGTAATAACATATTCAAAGCACTTGCTCTTTGCTGATGGCCTAGTTATTCATATCAATAATTCTTTAGGTAATTTAACATCAACTATAGAAAAATCAACATGGATATTAATAATCAATTGGGCTTCAAAGAGGCAATCAACACTCAAACCAGACAAGAGTCACGCAATCATCTTCGGCAAAAAACATCTAATCAATAGAATAAAAGCAAGACAAAGACAAGATATTGTTGTTAACACCATATTAAAATACGATTCAGTGATTTTGGTATTTTTTTTGATGAATCATTATCATGGGTCAATCAAGTGTCTCATGATTAGTGTACCTACCAGAGTTCTGTGACAAGGGGTGATCGAAAAAAGGTAGATCGGCGAGGGGACAGGGGAATGAGACCGGTTATGTAGAGATGGTAAAGAAATTTGTGCGCATTCTTACCATAAGTCGGTAATACAGATTTTGTCATTTTAAACTGCAATTTGTCATGTCCCATGTTCCCATGTAGTATGTGTTATGTTCCTATGTTTTATGTCCCCATGTTATCATGTAGTATGTTCCCATGTCCCATGTTCCCATGTGTTTACAAATAAATAAACTAGAATTATTGTGTCAAATAACTGTGATATAAATATAGACTACACTGAGAGAATTTTTTTGTTAATTCTACGGGGCAACCACTACGAAGTGGGCCAAGTTGACATTTCCGTATTTAACTATTTATTTGCACTAAGTTTTCTGCATGTGGTTACTACTATTTACGAAAGAATACCGTAAAAATTCAGGAATTTATAATTACGGGAATATGATGTAAAAAATATAGAATTATCACGGAATTATTTCATTGCGCATTGAATATTTTACGGTGTATTCACGAGTTATTTTATATTCTATCTAGGGTATATAAATTATTTGTGAATGTATCATCAAATATTCCGGTATGACACCGTAGATATAGAACGTTTACCAAGAAATTTATAAATACGGGAAAAAACTCTAAAAAAGTTAGCAAACCATTGACGAATTTTTAAGTTACCGATTTATATTTACAGGGGACCCCGTACTTTTACGGCTTCTTTTATTTTTTTATGACAACAAACAAATCTTGAAGGCTTTTAAAAATAGAGAATTTATTTTTACGGGGCACCCCGTACTTATAAAATACATATAACGTCAACAAAGGTATAATAACAAAATACCCCGTAGTTTTATCTAAAATAAAAACAAAAAAAAAAATTTATTTACACGACAGTCATAATTGACACGATGCAGATAATTTTAATTAGTAACAAACATGTAATTTTATTTAAAAAATAAATAAAAAATGGCCAAGGAAAAGCAGTAGCTAAGGAAAAGATGTAGCTAAGGAATTAATGTGACTAAGGAATTATTTCCTTGAAACATAATTCTTTGGCAACCTCAATTCCTTAGCTACATCTTTTCCTTAGCTACTGCTTTTTCTTGGATATTTGTTTTTTTTTAAAAATGAATTTACATGTATTTTATTTTATAAATAAAATACATGTAAAATTATTTTTTAAAAATACAAATGTCCAAGGAAAAGCAGTAGCTAAGGAAAAGATGTAGCTAAGGAATTAAGGTTGCCAAAGAATTATGTCTCAAGGAAATAATTCATAGTCTGTCATCCAACCTTACTTTACCTTCTCGCTTTTCACTTGACATTACTATATTTATAAATGAAATACATGTTTTTTAAAAATACAAATGTCCAAGGAAAAGCAGTAGCTAAGAAAAGATATAGCAAGAGGTTTAGGGAAAAGAATTATATTTCAAGCAACATTATTTTCTTCAAACATAATTTTTTGGCAACCTTAATTCCTTAGCTACATCTTTTCTTTACCTACTGCTTTTTTCTTGTTTTTCAAAAATAAAATTACATGTCTTTTATCTATTACGTAATGGCTGTAAAATTAATCTAGTCGTAATTACGACTCAATTTATTTGGCAACATTCTTTCCTCAGAAACATTTGCCTATAGCTTTTTTATCAATTAATTATGGGAAAAATAGCTAAGGAATCGATATTGCTAAATAAATTAATTTGTAGTCTAGTTTAATTTTACATCATTTTTATTTATTCTAAAATATAATTAGTGTGTCGTATGGCTGTAAAAGTAATTCAAATTACGTATTAATTTATTTGGCAAAAAAACATTTCGACAATAAAGCAAGAGTGGGAGCAATGTGTACGTTACAACATTCCTACGGAAAAAGTGTAAATTTTACGTCCCAACGACGTAAATCAAGAAGATCACTGTTTAAATGTTCTCTTTTTCATGTTTTTTCGGTAAATTTTACAATAAATAAGATGAATTCTATTAAATTATTTTGGTGTTTCATTTTCTCGGAATAATCGGTATTTCTCTTAAAAAAATGTAAAATTAACAATAAAATATTACAAAATTTATCTATCTTTTAATGCAAACTTTACATTTTTTCATATGAAATAAGTTTTCATTTAAAAATAATAAATCTTACAATATAATCTTACAAAATTTTATGATATTTATCAGATAACGTAGAATCATTTTTTATTTATGCAAAAATTACACAAAATTATGGTGTATTTCGCAGATGTCGGCCACGGTCCCAAATTTTACAATAATCTGTGTAAAAATCGCAGGATATTTTTCTCAGTGCTTAAAATCTTAAATTTTACAAATAAAAAATAAAATACATACAAACTCTAAATCGTGGTCTTGCATCTAAATCATCATCATCATACATTTGAAAACCACTCAGTCTTGGAAACATAGTGCTAGCTATTAAACCTCTGAGAATAGCTTCAATATGATATTTTATCTAATAAATAAATAAATAAATTAATTAATTATTGAATTATATTTGTAAAATATTTATAAATAAAATACTAACCAATACTAAATTTCGGCGGCGCAATACCGGTGGAATAGAACGATTCATGCGTTGTGCATATCGCCAATCCATTTCCGTTTCACATAATCTGCGAAGACCGTCTCGATGAGGAGCCAACTTTGTTAAACAAATTTTCGAGGATTAAAAATTTACTATAATACTCATGTTTAAATTGAGAAAATTAATATAATATTAAAAAAAATATTTACCAGAGTTTCCAACGAGTCCATATCCATTTTTGATTAGCACTTTTAATTCACACAAACTAAAAAAATAAAGCAGCTTCTTACTTGAATAACAATCCGGAACAAAGTGACATAAATCATCCCGGTAAATTGTATAAAAAGACAAAAAATGCAAGATTATTAGAAAAGTAGAGATATCCATATTTCTTTCCGATTCAATATATAATTCTTTTATGCTATACATTTATATGTCTAATAAAAGTCAAACAATTTACATGGAGAATGAACATCGAAACATGATCTGTTGACGGCCGGCAGGCACGCGCGGTAATTCCAGATGCATTGTCTCAATTATACATCGAGATTTATTTTTTTTTTCATTTCTCTCTTTTATATTTTGGATATAAAATTCATTTTTTTCCTTACTATGCATATTTTTTATTTCTCTCTTCTTCTATTTTAAATATAAAATAATTGAATGTTTTTTTTCATCTTCCTGTTCTTTGACCTTCGGACAATATTATTGCTTTCTTTTTCATTTATTATCTGCATTGTCTTAATCATGTATCGAGATTCATTTTTTACTTACTTTGCACATTATTATTTCTCTCTTTTTTTATTTTAATTATAAAATAACAGAATAATTTTTTCCACTTCCTTTCTTTTTTCTTCAAACAATATATAAATATTGTTACGTACCAGGCTAATTAATTTATTTTAACTATGAAATAGCAAAAAGAAGAAAGAACGTTTGACAAAAAAAATAATAATATAATAAATTGACAATAATAAAATATAATGAGCCTGATATTTAACGTATTTTATAAAAATCCTCTTGTTTTGTTATTCCCTACAGGGTAACGGGTTAGGAGGGAATGTGTAATTTTTGTAGATTCTACCTTGTTGTTGTGGATTATCCAAAATTAAATTATAGAGAGCGTGTCAATCTGGATGGTCGCCTGATGATGTTGATAATTTAGAATAATCCAATAGCTAACACAAACTCGTAGCACAGAAAAACAACAACCCGGAAAAATGTCACAGTCAATATATTTTTAATATTAGGAACAGTCAATTTATAAACGGAAAAATAACAATTGAAACACAAAGATTATTTAATTTAAATTCACTTTTAAAATTTTATTTATTAGAAAATTAAAAGTTCAATTGATTGTAATATTTAAGTAATGAAATATAAAATTTAGAATTAATTTAGATATTGTCCAAACAAAAGTTGTCGCAAGAGTAGAGCTCCTTAAAAATTATTAATTAAAAATTCCCATAAATTTATAACTAAGGTAGGGATGACAAAAAGTGGTACCATAGTTGAACCAATCAGATTTAAGGGTTCCCATGGTAGTCAGCATTTAATAATTTACTTAGAGAATTATTTGTAACGTCAACGGATGTAAAATATCGAGTAGCTAAGGTGACTTTGAACTACGGTTTGCAAAAATAATTTAAAATAAAAAATATAATATTGTGAGAAACAAGTAAAATGTTGATTTTGCTAAAATAATCAAAAAAAATAAAAAGGAAAGGACATTTGTACAGATGCCTGCTGACATTGAAAAAAAAAGCTGTGCTGAATATAAAAAATAGAGATAATATCTGTTTTTTGTGGTGTATGACTGCAGCTTTACATCCTGTGACTGCAGCTTCGCACTCTGTACAAGAAAATCCTTGTCGTGTTGCATCATATCCACATTTCAGTACAGTGTTATCATATGATGGATTAACTTTTCCAATGAAGCTGCGAGACATACCAAAATTTGAAAAACTCAACAATTTAAAAATAAATGTTTACGCAATTGTTTCAAATAATTCAAAAAAAAGTATTATAGCTCCTATATTTTTGAGTGATAATATTTGTGACAGTCAAACGATTCATCTAATGACAGTCGATAAAAACGAAAATAATAAAAAAAAATAAAGTTACCAATACTAATGACAGTATTTTTGATGATGAATGTTTTTCGGCTGACGACGATGATGATGATGATGACGATGATGACAATAATATGAAAGTTGATGGAGAATATGAAAATTATTGATCAAAAATTTATCACGTCTCGTCAGTTCACAAGTCAAACAATATAATGGTCGTTTATATATTTGTGATAGATGTCCAAATCATTTCCCGTCAGAGCTCTATTTGGAAAAACATTTGGCTGACTGTTGTCAAATTAATCATGTACGGATGATTATGCCAAGAGAAGATGCCAATATACTGAAATTTAAAAATCATCGGTACAAAGAACTTGTACCTTTTGTCGTTTATAATGATTTGGAGTGTATTTTAAAACCAATTGACAATACTGACTCTGAAGAGCATATTTCACACAGTGCTGCGTACTATGTTAAATGTACCTATAATAATACATTATCATTCTACAGAATGAATCGTAGTGAAAATTGTATTGAATGGTTTATTGGGGAATTGGAAAAATTAGCTCACCAGGTCAATGATATACTTTCAAATCCAATACCAATGGAAAAATTGACTGTGCAACAGGAGCACGAATTTCAAAATGCAACAATATGTCATATATGTGAGGAGATTTTCCTAGAGCAAGACGTTAAGCGCCATGATCACGACCATTTTCGGGGATCATATCGAGGTCCAGCTCATGCTAGATGCAATATTAACTATACATAGTCTCACAACATACCTGTAGTCATGCACAATTTATGAGGATACGACTCACATTTTTTAATACAAGAACTTTGCAAGGCATTCGATGGTCGCATACATATACTACCAATAAACGAAGAAAAATACATTTCATTCACAAAAAAAGTGGATAATACCGTTGTAAGTTTAAGATTCATTGACTCATTTAGATTTATGTCTAGTAGTATTGATAGATTATCACCTGATTTGAGCAATGATCAAAAAATTATAACACGTTGTGAATGTAATAGCGAATACTTTGATTTATTGTGTAGAAAAGGAGTATTTCCCTATGAATATATTGACTCATGGGAAAAATTAGCTGAAACATCTCTGCCACCAAAAAAAGAATTTTTCTCAAAATTGGATAATTCTAATATATCAGATGCAGATTATGAACATGCCAAAAATATTTGGGAAAAATTTCAAATAAATACATTAGGTGAATATTCAGATTTATATTTGAAAACTGATGTGCTGTTGTTGGCTGACATTTTTGAAAATTTTCGTTTGAGCTGTTTATTAACATTTAGTCTAGATGCACTTCATTATTTTACTGCACCAGGTCTAGCATTTAATGCGATGTTAAAATATACAGGTGTGGAACTTGAACTTTTGACAGACCCAGCAATGCATCTTTTCATTGAGAAAGGAATTCGAGGTGGTGTTGCGCAATGTATGAATTGATACGCAAAAGCCAACAATCGGTATATGGGTGAAAAATACAATCCAGAAGAAGAAGAATCATACATCATGTATTTTGATGTAAATAATTTATATGGTGCAGGCATGAGTCAATATTTGCCTTATGGAGGTTTCCAATGGGAAGACAATTTAAATATTGATGTAACAAATATATCTGATGAAGCTGAAATTGGATATATCTTGGAAGTAGATTTGGATTACCCAAAATATTTACATGAATGGCATAAAGATTTGCCGTTGTGTCCAGAGCAATTCACAGCACCAATTTCAAAACAATCAAAATTAATGACAACATTATATCCAAAAAAAAATTATGTCATACATTATAGAAATTTGAAACTATATTTGGGACTTGGCATGAAGTTGAACAAAATTCATCGTATAGTGAAATTTGAACGAAGCTCATGGCTGAAAAAATATATTGATCTTAATACTGGTATGCGTCAGCAAGCGACCACAGATTTTGGAAAAATTTTTTTCAAATTGATGAACAACAGTGTGTATGGTAAAACAATGCAAAATGTAAGAAAAGAAAAAGATGTTAAAATAGTGACAAAATGGGAAGGTCGCTATGGAGCAAGATCATTGATTGCAAAGCCGAATTTTCACAGCTGCTCAATTTATAAAGATGACATTGCAATTATTGAAATGTCAAGAGTTAAAATAATTTTCAATAAACCAATTTATTCTGAATTTACAATACTAGATCTTTCAAAAATCTGGATGTATGATTTTTACTACAATTATATCGAAAAAAATTCAATCACAATGATGTCAAAGCACTTTATATGGATACTGATTCACTCATTTTAAATTTCAAAGTTCCTGATATTTATGAGAAAATGAAAGAAAATTTGGAAAGATCTGACACATCTGATTATCCACAAAATAATGTTTATGATCTGCCAAGAGTCAACAAAAAAGTTATTGGTCTTCTGAAAGACAAAAATAATGGTAAAATTATGACTGAGTTTGCTGGCTTGAGAGTCAACTTATATGGTTATAAAGTCATGAACATTGATGATGATAACATTTACAAAAAAGCCAAAGGTGTCAATTAAAAGACATAAATTTTGACAATTATATGGCGTGTCTTTTCGATCATCAGATACTAAAAAAAATCAACATTTAATCAGAAGTAAAGACCATCAAGTGAGAACAATTGTACAGAGTAAAATTGCACTCAGCTGGGCTGATGACAAACGAGCACTTGATCACGATGGTGGAACAGATACTTTGCCTTGGGGTTACGACCCTGAATAATTTTTGATGAATAATTAAATAAATGTAATAAATAAATAAATAAATATCATATTAAATAAACCTCCGTTTTCTACTGTTGTATTCATTTATAATTTCCAGTAACATATATCTATATATATTTATGGTTTGTGTACATGTATACACTGGTGAGCAAGCCCGAGAATTGAGTTTGAATATTATTGTCTACATGCTTGCTGACTAGTTGATTTTCCATTCCATTTTTCAAAATATATATTGTTCTTTTCTTTTAAAAAATTTATACTTTTTTTTAATTTTCGTTTTGTATAATTCAAAAAACGTGTTAGTCCTTTAATGATGTAATTGCATTGCACATATGGATTGAGGGAAGTTTTTATTTTTTTCATGCATTTGTTTTCAGCATCAAGAAAGCAAGTGAAAAAAAAATATTTTCGTTGCTTTTTTATTTTACGAGATCACTTGGCGCGCGTTGCGCACCTGTTTCTTTAATAACGATAAAAAAATAGTTTTTCGAAAATAATTATCACAATCACACTCTTTCCACATGTATTACTTGCCTCATACATATTGGTTACCCCATACGTATGACTTGCCTGATACGTATTGCTTACCTCATACGTATGACTTGCCTCATACGTATTGCTTACCCAATACGTATTACTTACGCCATACTTATCACTTGCCTCATACGTATAACTTGCCTCATGCGTATTGCTTACCCCATACGTATTGCTTACTTCATACGTATTCGTTACCCCATATGTATTACTTGCCCCATACGTGATGCTTACCGCATACGTATCACTTGCTTTATACGTATTGCTTACCCCATACGTATGGCTTACCTCATACGTATTATATATATACCTATATTAATTATCAGAAAAAAAAATAATAATTATAAGTTATAAGCTAAGTTATAAGTTAAGTGAATTAAAATAAGTATTTATGTTATAACTTAGCCTCAAAAAATGGCCAAAAACATAAGGCCATTTTTTAAAGCCATTTCTAAGAAGCCAAAAAAAAAATAAGGCCGTTTTTTGAGGCCATTTTTAAGAGGCCAAAAATATAAGGCCATTTTAAAGGGCCATTTTTAAGAGGCCAAAAAAAATAAGGCCATTTTTTGAGGCCATTTTTTCCATGTACGAGGTTCAGATCGTCTTTTTTTTAAACTATATTTCACCATGTTGCCATGGTATTTACGGCAAGCTGAAATAACAGACGAACTTCCCGGCTCTGCTTATAACATAAATATTTATTTTAATTCAAGCAGAAATCTGTCAAATACTAAAATAACGAATCTTGATTTCAAAATATAGAAATGATGTAATTTATTGATTTACCTGACGACGAAAAAAAAAAATTTGTGTAAGAGTGACTGAGAAAGAAAATTTGTTTATTTATATTTCAATAACAACAGACAAAGGAAAAATGACAAATGACATGAGAGTGACAGAGAAAACAAAATAACCAATCAAATATTCGGAAGATCGATGACAACTGTCCTTTTTATATAAGAATGACGCGATCTAGAGTTGATGAGAAAAGAATGCACACATATCTGTAACTCGATGAGAGCCAAGAGAGTATACTTTATCTATATTTATTGTTTGTGTACATGTGTACACTGGTGAGCAAGCCCGCCAATTAAGTTTGAATATTATTGTGTACATGCATGCTGACTAGTTTATTTTTGACTCAAAAAAAACATAATTTATTGATTATTGATTTTTAAAAGAAAATTGTACTTTTTTAAATTTTTGTTTTGTATAAATCTCAAAAAAACGTGCTAGTCCATTAATGATGTGAGTGCACTGCACATATGGATTGAGGGAAATTATTACTTTTTTCATGCAAGTGACAAAAAATAAAAATATTTTCTTTGTTTTTTCATTTTATGACGCGATCTAGAGTTGATGAGAAAAGAATGCACACATATCTGTAACTTGATGAGAGCCAAGAGAGTATACTTTATCTATATATATATATTTATTGTTTGTATACATGTGTACACCGGTGAGCAAGCCCGAGAATTAAGTTTGAATATTATTATGTACATGCATGCTGACTCGTTAATTTTTAACTCAAAAAAAACATAATTTATTTATTATTGATTTCAATAATTTTTACAAAAAAATTGTACTTTTTTTAATTTTTGTTTTGTACAAATCTCAAAAACGCGCTAGTCCTTTAATGATGTAAGTGCATTATACATATGGGTTGAGGAAAATTATTATTTTTCTATGCATCGTACTCAAAGTTTTAAGACAATAAAATTTATCAAAAGATATATATTTATTTTTCATGCTACATGCAAACAATAACATCCTTGAGCATGTAAGTTGATCCTTAACTTTGTCAGACATAGGTGATATATATTTGAAAAAAAATGAGTAGCAATTTCAATGTCTTGTATCGTAATAATATAAAGAAAGACATTGAAAGATGCTGACATGAATTAAAAAGAATAGTATGACACGAAATTGTATATATATGACAGAAAAGAACAGGGAAGAGAGGCGGACCACAAACGACCACTAGTGTTATGACGGCGACTGAAAATCATTTACATTATACGACGTGAAGTCAAAGGTATCATATCTTTTGTGCCCCATTGCAAGTATTTTGTATCATTCAAACTTCACATTTTTTTTTTTTCGAAAAAATTTATATCGACATATTGGCGTGCACTCTCTATTTTACCAATATAAAAACTTTTAGTGTATATTAATATTAAATTTGTGAAAAAATAAACCGAAAAATATATTATATTGTTCAAACTTGAAAGTGGTTATAATAATTATACTGTAATAATATTGCATATCTCCTGTGCATTATTGCAAATTTATTTTCAAAAAAAAAAAAAATTCTGACATTAGCGTGCACTCTATCTGAATTAGTGTTTAAAATTTTTAAGCGTATATCCACATGAATTTGTGAAAAAATAAACTGAATCTATTATATTGTTCAAATTTAACAGTTAATTTTGCAAATTCGTTTTCGAAAAAATTGATATTAGTGCGCACTTTCTATCTGGACCAATAATAATAAAAACCTGTCTCAACCCAGTTCATCTGCCACCGAGGACCTAAACCATTTAATAAAAAAAAATAATGAATCAATTTCGAGTGCTGTAGCATTACGCGTCCTTCTATCCAAGGATAATGAGACACTCGATGAGTCAATTCAAAAATTGTTGGATAAAGTGAAGCGGTTGCAGAACACCAAAAAAGGAAATTTACAACAGATGAGAATTTCAGATGAACAAATCGATCAGTTACAATTGAAAAATCGAAAATATCGGAGACATCAAAAATACGAAAAATTCTGCAAAAAATTAAAAACCTGTGAACCAGAAGAGAGTGGCTTGTGGTATTGAGAAGATCATCAGTGCCCGATATGTCTACAGGAGTCAATTGAATTTCCAGCGAAACTGTCTTGCGAACATTATCTTTGCAGACAGACTTGTTTGGAAAGACTTTTAGAGTCGGACAATGTCAGATGTCCGATATATAGACACGCGATTGATTTTTATCAATTTTATGATGATAAGGATCATCAAGTAAAAAGGATTAATCATCGGGTCAATATCGAGCACAATGATGATGCTGAGATCCCAAAAATGGATACTGATGGCAATCAACCTATCAATATTGATAGTGATAGTGATATGTTTGAAGAATAATCAGTTCTTCATTAAAAGTACGTATATTTTTTTAAAAACTAAAATATTATATTTGTAAAAAAAAAAAAAAAAAAAAAATAAACTTATGTATTTTTTTGTTTTTATTTTTGTGTTACAGCTGTCAATCACGATGTGCTGCTAGAGGGGCCATGTTTTCGCAATTTCTAATGCTAAGAAGATGAGATGTATATGAATTTGTTGTGGGGTAGGTATAGATTCAGACTCGGAAGAAATTAAAGATCTTTGTGCAAATAAAAATGAAGTCAACCTACGTTCTCAAAAAAAAAAAAATACAGTAAAAATTATGACTTAGAAAATATATTCAGTGGGTGTAAAAAAAGAATACAATTTTTTTAATCCTATATTGAAGAAAATAGAGGAATTTAATCTTGGTATTTCTGGTTGGAGCTTGAGAAAAATTCAGAGCATTATCTTTAATGTATGCAAATATCAAACGTTGCGTGGTGGTGCTTCCACGTTTGTTGAAATGCCTGATGATATTAAAAAAAAAAAAGTAGTTTTGAATATAGAAAATAAAGATCATTTTTGTTTTTTGTGGTATGTCTCGCAGCTTCATTAGAAAAGATATACCATCATATGATAACACTGTACTAAAATGTGGATGTGATGCCACACGATTCGTATGTATTTGTGCAGGATGCAAAGCTGCAGTTACACATCTAAATACGATAAATATAAAAAATATTAGCTGAATATAGAGAAAACTCCAATAATTATGGGAAAATATCAGGGAAATATCAGTAAATATCAAGAAAAACTTACTGAATATAATGAAAAATACGATACATAAGGAAAATATCCGTAAACATGAAGGAAAAATAACTGAATATGAAGAAAAATACGATACATAAGAGAAAATATCCGTAAATATAAAGGAAAATGTAGGAAAAAATAAGAAAATATCAAAGAATATAAAATCAGTGAATATAAAAAAAATTACAATAAATATAGAAACGTATCAATTAAGTTAAGTTCCTTAATTAATCTAAACACGATGAAATGGGAAAATATCGGGGAAACATCAGTAAACATAAAGGAAAATATAGAAAAAAATATAGCAAATTATCATGAAAAAATCACTAAATATAATGAAAATATGATCAATATGAAAGAAAAACCACTGAATATATAAAAAAACATATGATTTCAATCATGTTACCCCCTCCTAATATGCGATTGGAAATCTAAGAGAAATTATCAAATGAATCACGAAAAAAAATAAAAATGGAATGACAAGTTTAAAAAAAAAAAAGAAGAAAATAATACAAAATATGTGACCTAAGATATAATAATGTGGAGAATAATCAGAATCCATTTGAGTAAAATTAAAAACAACATATAATAACCAAAAATTAATGACATAAAAATAAGAACAAAATTAATGCAACAACATCACATCATCAATAGAAAAAAAAAAAAAACATCTATAATTTTTAACCAATTTGAGAACAGATACCAATAAAATCGAAATGGGTAAAAGAAAACAAGAAGGGGACAATCCAAAAATAAAGAAAAAACAATAAAACTGAGTGATAAAAACACAACAAAAAATACATTGATAAAAAAGAAAATTAGAAAAATAACAGATTTAAAATTAAACACAATATGGTAAGTCGAAAATTAGAAATGAATATAATTTACATAAAAAATTAAATTAAAAATTCAATACAGTGATACGATTCGGGCACAAATTGTAAATAACAGTGAAATAAAGGAATGGAAAGACGAACGAGGAACTAGTAAAAAATTTACGATAGATATATGTGATAAAGGTGACAAATAAAATGTATTTTTTTTTGGAGAAGCTGCAAATAAATATCATGGATTGATTGAGGTACCGTTATCAATAAAATGTATAAAACAAAAAGGAAAATTATTAACATATGATAAATTATTGAACATTCAAGTTGAACAAATTATATATGATCACTGAAGGATCAGTGTGAAAAGTTAATAAACAATACCCGTTAATAAATAATTATAAAGAAATAATACCAGTAAATGCTAATATAAAATTCGAAGACGATGAGGAAAATGAAAATATAATAAAGATTAATTACGAATTGAAAAAATACAAGAAATCATCTACCAAATAATTGATGTGCAGGTAAAATTATTTTAGCAAAAAAAAAAAGATGTGTGTTATTGTACGCACAGGAAAGTGAAACTTCTTCAGTAATTCTAATAAATAGTAATTGAAAGATCTCTCGTTGCATTAATATATTTTTGACTAGTTGTCTTTTTCGCTCTCATTCCGAGTGAACTATTATGTTTATTCAGTCATTAACAAATATGATAGAAACTTTTAAATTTATTGATTAGTTATAATATTAAGGTTCTATGTAAATGAAATTCTAATTTAAAAACTTAACACAGAATATAATTTTATATAAATATTTATTTATTGAACCACTAGTCAGCTGAACACTTCCCTTTCTATTTTATGTATACATTCATTCTGTTTTATGTATATATTCATGAAATACTGAGTTTTTTCAGTTGCTCTTTTATCTTCAGGATTTTTGTCGGGATGATATCTTTTAATATTTTCCGGATATATCAACTTTAGATGACTTAAGCTTTCAATATTTTTGAATATTGAGTCAATTTCAGCCTCGTAATCTGACATGTTACAGCCTGAAAAATATAAATAAAATCAATACAAATTATAATGGAAATAAATTTAATTTTAATTTAGTAGCTATCTCTTCAATATTTGAATAAAAAAAAAGACCTGGTAAGATTTGTTGGGTCATGTGGCCAGCGTTACCTGTTGAAAATTGAAAATTTTCAATACTCCGGCTAGGGCCATTGTTATTTTTATTGCTCAGACATATTTTAACCGTTAATTAACGAAAACATTATTCATATTTAAAAGAAAGGCAATAGAGTTTTTCAAAGCTTTTTTTGGAGCCTCATAAACATTTTGATTCAACTCTATGATGACATTTTTTGGTCCGTTTTTTTTATTTTTTTTTCGGCGAGCCATAACTTTTGTTATAATCAAGATAGGGAATTCGTATTAGGCTCAAATTATGCGCCTAAAAAAAATCTAGTGACGGCATTACGGTTTTTTTTTTCTCTCAATAACAGTTCAAAACTTAAGACTTTAAGACTCGCGAGACGCGAGACCGAGACCGAGATCTCCTTCAGTCAATAAAACGATACCGATACCGAGACCGAGAGTATCGACTGAAAGTCTCGCCGGTATCGCGAGACTTTGAAAATTTCAGATCGAATTTTTTTTTCTTTCTCGTAACGAATCGTATTGAAAAGAAGAACTGTTATGCAGTACAATACTGTACAGTAAGACACTGCACAGTAAGACATTGACGCTACAGTCACAACGAGATAACTACAAGCCTTATCTACCTATGAAAATTGTAAAGTTACGCCAATTATATTTTCCTAAACTGATATTTTTTGTATCTGATATTTTAAAAGCAGTATTTTACTTCGTGGAAAGGGAAAAATACATATCAATGAAGAGAAAAAAAAGAAAAAAATCTATTATTTGTTTATGAAATTTCTAAAGTCTTTTGTCCAACTACTTCATTGATTTTTAAAATTTAAAGTTTCAACTTCGAACATTCTTTCTTTCTATATTTATTCGGAAATATTATTTTAGAAATTCTAAAAATTATTAAATTATGTTATAATTTTGTATGATTTAATTTATCAATTTTATTGATATAAAATATTAATTAAAATAATTCAATATTTATTTTAAAATATTGAATAATATAATATTAATTGTTTTTATTTCATATGAATTTTTAATAAAATATTTATATATTATTCAATCATTTAATTCAATTTAATGATTGAATAATATATAAATAAACCAATTGGTTTCTATTCTTTTATATTTTACTTAACGAAAAAATATTAGTATAAAAGCGAGACCCGGCGATACTTGCGAGACGAGACCGAGACGAGACCGAGACCGAGACCGAGACCTGGTGCGAACGAGCGAGACCGATACCGAGACTCGCTGAATCTCGTCTCGTCTCGTACCGCATGAAGCCCTAACAGTTTTCGAGCAAAAAAATTAAATATCCGAATTTTTTGTCAAATTTTGAAGTTTTTTTTTTTTTTTCTCAAAAACTATTATAGATAGGGGAAAAAACCTATTAAGCGGACGATAGAGTTTTTTGAGACGAATAATATGAGCCTTATACGAAGGCTCTCTTTTGATTTCGCGTTGAGTTATTCATTGCGCCGTTTTTAAAATTTTTTTCGGCGAGCCATAACTTTTGTTATAATCAAGATAGGAAGTTCGTATTAGGCTCAAATTATGTGCCTCAAAAAAATCTAGTAACGGCATTAAGGGTTTTTTTCTCTCTCAATAACAGTTTTCGAGAAAAAAAATTAAATATCAGAGTTTTTTTTTTTAATTTTATAGTTTTTTTCTTTTTTTCTCAAAAACTATTATAAACGGAAAAAAATTTTGCAAAGCGGGCGATAGAGTTTTTTGAGACACAAAAATTAAGCCTAATACGAAGTCTCTACTATGATTTTGCGTCGAGTTATATATTGCGCCGTTTTTATAACTTGTAAAATTTTCACATGAAAACGTATGTACTATTTTAAGTTACATAAATAATAATTTAAGAATGATGAAATATAAAACAGAAAAGATTCACGAATAAAAAACCTTTGGTGATAAATACTCTCTGATGGAAAGTTTAGACACCACAAATTTTTAAGTAAGAAAAAAAAATTTTTTCAAAATTTACATTTTAGTTTTTTGATCAAAAACTATTATCAATAGAGCAAAAAACCTATAACGCGGGCGATAGAGTTTTTTAATGCGCTTCTTTTGAGCCTGGTACGAAGTCTCTCGGTTAGTTAGTTCGTAAGTTATGAGCGTTTTTTTCTTTTCGCCGATGAATTCAAGACTGCGGCTGAGCCTATGGCTCCTAGCCTCCGTAAAAAAAAAAAAAAAAAAACAAAACGAACTATTTGATGTTAAAAAAATTTAATTAACCACAAACACATGATGGTGCTTCATCGCCGCCACCACCACCACCACCACCACCACCACCATGTATTTGTTCTATTATGATTGCTGCTGTTTAAATATGATCAATATTGTTATTGTTATTTTGATTTCCACTCGGTACATCATTTATTAAATTATTATTTACTCCTGTTGTTGTTGTTTCATTGAATGATTCAATATTTAATCATCTGTTCCATTTTTTTGTCCTTAACAAATTCATTCAAGATCTTAAATTTATTTCGATCATGGCAAGCACAAGCACTTGAATAACCACTATCTTGTGTATTATTTGATTATTGAACAGATTTATTTCAAATACTCATTATTTGATTTAAAATATTATTACAACTACCAGTACAAGTCTCATGAAAATTACCAGACATTGGTATAGCACCTGGTCCTATTTTAAATTTTACTGATTTAGGATTACCAGTACATTTATCAGATGTTTTTGATAATATTTCAGTGTCATTGATTGTCTCTTGAAATCCTATACAATCTAAATTACCATCTTTGCTATCTTTACGTTCACGTGGTACCACATTTTATTCACATATTATTTATTGTTGTTTGGTATTGTGATTATGATGTTGCTGTCGTATTATGTCAAGCACTTGAATAACCACTATCTTGGGTTTTATTTGTTTATTTGACAAATTCATTTTCAATACTCATTATTTGATTGAAAATATTATTACAACCACCAGTACAAGTCTCATGAAAATTACCAGACATTGGTATAAGATCTAGTCGTATTTTAAATTTTACTGATTTAGGATTACCAGTACATTTATTACATGTTTCTAAAAATTCTTCAATGTCATTAATTGTCTCTTGAAATCCTATACAATCTAAAATACGATCTTCACTATCTTTACGTTCACGTAGTACCAAATTTTATCCACATATTATTTATTGTTGTTTGGTATTGTGATTATGATGTTGCTGTCATATTATGTCAAGCACTTGAATAACCACTATCTTGTGTATTAATTGTTTATTCAACAGATTTATTTTAGATACTTATTATTTGTTTAAAATATTATTATAACCACCATTACAAGTCTTATCAAAATTATCAGACATTGGTATAGCACCTCGTCGTATTTTAATTTTTACTGATTTAGGATTACCAGTACATTTGTCACATTTTTCTGCTAATATTTCAATGTCATTAATTGTTTCTTGAAATCTTATACAATCTAAAATACCATCTTAGCTATCTTTACGTTCACGTGGTACCACATTTCATCCACATATTATTTATTGTTGTTTGGTATTGTGATTATGATGTTACTGTCGTATTATGTCAAGCACTTGAATAACTATTATCCTGTGTATTATTTGTTTATTTAACAGATTAATTTTAAATACTCATTATTTGATCAAAAATAACATAATAAATTATATATTGTATATAATAAAAGTTTTAACCTTAATATTCACCTTTGTCTCTTGAATCTTTTATGAAACTAAAATTTTAAACAAATTTTTTTGTATCGTTGTCAAGGGAATAAATAAATAAAACAAGATGAAAAATAATTTAAAATTACTTACCTTCATACCGTTACTTTCGTTGCATCCATCTTTTGTTTTTTTTTTTTTTACTGCCCATTCTAAAGAAGTTTCACTTCAAAAATTTTTTTTCAATGTGGATAATGTTATTATATAAATATCACCGCAGTCATAATAGCAATAAATGAAGTAGAATTTATATATGCAATGACAGGACGGTTATCAAAAAAAAGAACAATAACATTAGCAGACAACAGTGATTATGAAGTGAAATAAAAATTGAATAAAAAAAATTTAATAAATTAAGTAAAGATACAAAATTTACTAAAGAAAATATGAAGGAACAAACAAAATGGATGAATAATTTTTAGTTGTAACAGTAATCATTGTAACAATAGAAATTAAAATAAATTTGTAATTACGAATTTCAATAAAGAAATTAATACTCCCCCCGCAGGGCAGGCACAGTTGCTTAAGCCTGCAACATCATTTTTTTTCGTTACATGTAATATTATTTCTAATATACAATGTAGCCTAAAAGTTTGTATGGCAAGGGCATGCATAAATTGAATGAATAATTAAATAAATAAATGAATAAATCAATGAAAACAAAAATAGCCAACGAAAAGCAGTAGCTAAAGAAAAGATTATTAAAGTTGTTAAAGTTATTGATTTATCGAAAAAAATCATCTTTAAAGCAACATTAATTCCTTAGCTACATCTTTTCCGCTGCTACTGCTTTTCCTCAGACATTTTTATCTTTCAAGCATGAATCTCTCTTGTTTTTGGAATGTCGGACTGACTGGACCTTTCTTTTAACCAGTCGTCTGGCGACGGTGAGTTTGCGGTTATTTTTGTATGTTGGTGACCAACCTCCACGTGCTATCACTTTTGTAAGCTTTGATTTTTGTGATCTACTCAAGGCTGATCCTCGAGTTGTTCTTGATACTTTTGATAATTAGATTTAGTTTATTAATAAATTGATAATTAATATTTTGTTGGACGCGGTCCCCTTTGGAGTAGGATTTTTGAAATAATTATGGATTACGTTATTTTGTAATTGAGTTACGTTGATACACGAGTTAAGTTAGAGTTCGATAAATAAATATGGAAAAAATTGGATTAATTGCGTGTTTTGTTATTATTTTCGGAGTATATATCAATTTTTATTTCCAGGATTTAATTATTGTGACAGCTGGCCATTTTGCTAAAACCCACACACTGAGGGAACCTGCGGCTTTCCTCTAGATTGCTTGTTTCGGTTGTTTTATTCATTGTTTGATTGTATTTTTGTCCAGGTATGAATGTGTTCTGAGCGCGAGATTGTGTTATTTTTTTTCCGGTTGTAAGGTGATTTGAAAACCCCTCGATTTGATTAATTACGTTTTTGTATACAAATTATTATTATTATTATGTTGGATTATTCGATTCTAGCTTTGTTTATTTTTCATGAACAATATACAGGAAAAATGACGGTAAAAGATGGTCCGAGAAAATAACTGGCCGAAATGTCATGTTACAAATGGTGCCCAATCACAGACTTGCATTGTTATTTTATTCTGAAAATGATTATTATTGTAAACTTTGTCGGGTTTAACTAGATGCAATATTAATAAATAATTATAAAATCTTGTTGACAACTTCCTCGTATTATTTATTGAATTAATATACGCAACGCGATATCAACAATCATCAATTTCGTGCAAAAACTCCGCCAATCAATTTTATTATTAAATTTTAGCGCGATATTATCTATTCAACTCGCGAATTGTTAGTCTCCGCTAGAATATTTATTTCATTATTATTGACGCGATATTACTTATAAACTATTTTAAAACATTTATCTATTATCAATTTTATACTCTAGAGTAGCCTTAATAGTTTTGAATTCTCGCGCGTCTAAGTCACAATATGACGGAAATATTATAGTGCGCGTGCGCGGGCCTCACGGCAGAGAAGGGATGAAGAAGCCGGTTAACCGGCACCTGACATCTCATTCGTTTTCTTGTGTTAACCGTGTACAGACCGTCATTGTGACTAGCTGTCAGTTTAGACGCCGTGAAAATTCAAAGTGCATTAAAAGTTTATGAGTTTATAAAAAGTATAAAATAATTGTTAATAATTGTGCCAATAAATGAGAAGGACTTCATACTACAGTTGCTACGAAATATCGAGGTAAATAAATTAATTATTTACGAGTTTTCTTTGTTTAATTCACTTGGTCATACAAGTTGTTAAATTCTTTTGAATCATTGTAGTTTTCTCTTTTTTCTTTTTGCATTTTCCATTAATAATTTTACATCTATTAATTGTTTGATATTATATTTAATTATTGTCATTTGATTTAATTAATTATTTAGTGTATAAGTTATGTATTCAAGATTTTTCTTCAGTGTGCGTCGACAGGCCCATGCGGATTCAGACCCGTTGAGTAATACATAGACCTCTCTCTCTCTTACACACGCGTAGTATTAGGGGGAAATAAAATCGTTTGTATGTAGCTTAGTAACAAAGGAAAATCCTTTGTCTTCGCTTGCATTTGTCTAAAATTTATTCAGGTCATCCTAGATTATCTTTTATTGTTAATAATTATTTATTTATAAATTTTGATATTGTTTATAACAATATATTATTAAATTAAGTTGAAGAAAATTAGTAAATTCGGAAATAACGGCTAATCCGATATTTTCTTCGTTAATATATAATATTACGCACTACTCGGTCGATCCAGTATTTCTCTTGGTTTTCTTGATAAATCATCG
Organism: Aphidius gifuensis; assembly: GCF_014905175.1. NCBI lineage: Eukaryota > Metazoa > Arthropoda > Insecta > Hymenoptera > Braconidae > Aphidius > Aphidius gifuensis. The sequence continues at coordinate 15,397,586 of NC_057793.1, forward strand.
CGGTTCCTGGACGACCCAGGTACTCTATTGTTTATCAATTGGATTCACGTGATCTTGGTTGATCCGGGATTTAGTTTAGTTAAATTCTCGTGTTATTGGCTGATCCAAGAATAACAAGCTATACCACCAAAACGAGTTGTTACGGCAAGTGGTTAAGCTGAAACCGTGTTATATTCTATTCAGCTAGTTCCGATAAGTAGTAGCTGATAAAGCAACCAAGACAGAGGCACTTATCCTCCCTTCTTTATCAGAAGACTTCATTGTGGGTATAGACTTTTTACAAGCAGCAGGTATAGTGATTGACTTTGGTGACAGGTCATGGTTTTATAGGGATAACCCAAAAAAAAGAAACATATTTTCACCAGCTGTAAATTCCACAAAAATACACTGTCTTGGACTAAGGACACTTGAGCGGGATTAAAAATCAGAATTAAATAAGTTTTTGACTGATAATCTTCCTGAGGCACCATTTCTTGTCACTCATCTGACTCAGCACCACATTGACGTTGATGGATATCCATCCATACGTTAGAAACCACACCGAGCAAATCCAGCCATGTGTGCGGTGATGAAGCAGGAGGTTGACAAAATGTTGGCATCCGGAATCATCGAACCTTCTCGAAGTTAGTTGGCAAGTCTGGTGGTGTTGGTACCAAAAGGTGAAGAAAAATATAGATTTTGTGTTGACTTTAGAAAAGTAAATGACGTAACCAAGAAGGATGCTTATCCAATTCCGGATATGACAGCCATCTTGAACGAACTTCGTCAAGAACATTATATTACCATTGATTAAAGTCGGGCAGAAAACCCTAGCAGTGGTGGATTATCGAGCACCGTTGAACACCAAACAGCTTCGTCGTTTTTTTGGTATGGCATCCTGGTACCGCTGGTTCATACCAGACATTGCGTCAGGGCGGAGCCCTTAACCAGACTGACAAAAAAGGATATTCCTGAGATCTGGGGGGAAGCGTAGATCAACAATTTCCGTAAGTAATGCTTACTAAAAAGTAATTGCTTATGCTAATAGAACAATGACTGACACAGAAAATCGTTATTCAGTAACTGAGCAGGAAAATACTTGGCTGTAATCTAGTCAATCCGGAAATTCCGTTGTTACCTGGCGGGTTACTTATTCACTGTCATAACTAGAGTCGCAAAGTTCGGTCAATTTTCGAGGCGATTTCAATTTGTGAGTGTACCGGTGTAAAAGTGCCGGTAAGTCCAATGGGTACGTTCATACGTAGTTTAACTACTCGTTTGTTTATCTTGAAAATATGGAAGATGTTGTGTGTCCTGTAAAAAGTTAAGTATTGCTAAATCGTCAATTAAAATAATTTATAAATTAAAAAATAAATAAAATGAATTACGGTACCTATGAAGAAATTGTTTTTTTTTTTTTTTATTTTTTTTTAAGCAGCAATATTTTTTATACGAATATTCGGACAGAGATGAGCGGTTTTTTTTTTTTTTTTATCGACGACCTTAGGTTAGAAATTGTAATCAGACCGTACACGGTCTACTAAAATTGTAGATACAAATTTTTAAAAGTTTAAATATTTAACCGCATACAAATCACATCGTGTACGGTGTATGTCATTAGAGGTTAAACCGTGTGCGGTATGAACTGTATACAGATATTCAACTATGAATCATACCGTGTGCGGTGTATGTCATTTGATAATAAACCGTGTGCGTTATGAACTGTATACGGTTTACGTGTAATACAAATACGAATTTTTTTATTTTAAATTTTTAACTGCATACGGATTGTACCGTGTGCGGTATGAACTGTATACAAATATTTAACTATGAATCATACCGTTTACGGTGTATGTCATTTGATAGTAAACCGTGTGCGGTATGAACTGTATACGGTTTACGTGTAATACAAATACAAATTTTTTATTTTAAATTTTCAACTGCATACGAATTGTACCGTGTGCGGTATAAACTGTATACGGTTCACGTGTAATACAAATATAAATTTTTCCATTTTAAATTTTTAACTGCATACAAACAAGCATATAAACTGTATACGGTTTACGTGTAATACAAGTACAAATTTTTTAATTTCAAATTTTCAACTGCATACGGATTGTACCGTGTGCGGTATGAACTGTATACAAATATTTAACTATGAATCATACGGTTTACGGTGTATGTCATTTGATAGTAAACCGTGTGCGGTATGAACTGTATATGGTTTACGTGTAATACAAATACAAATTTTTTTATTTTAAATTTTTAACTGCATACGAATTGTACCGTGTGCGGTATGAACTGTATACAGTTTACTGATTATTGCAGATGCAAATTCAAATATTTAACTGTATCCGTTTCATTGATTATTCTATCGTATTATTTCAGTGAAGACCATGTATTTCAAATTTTCAGTATTTATCTGCCCATCAACATTTAGAGATGCACATAAAAAATTTAAATAGTAAAAAACATTTTTAAAAATTCGTTGCTATTGCTATTGTTTATTTTTTTTTGAGGTTTATCAATACCGCATGCGATATATACTTTTAGACGGTATGCATGTTTTAATTCATCTATTAATCTATTTAATAGAAAATTGAGCATCATGCCCCACTATTTGATCATCGGAAAAACAGTTGAATAATCGTTGCTTAGACAGAAGTAAGAATCATTTCATAAGACAGCTGTATCAAATCATATCAAAAACATACATACATATATCTAAAACTGATCAATCATGCTAGAAGTTGGTGCAAAATTTATTTCAAACGAGTTTTACTCAAATACGTTAAGAAATATGATCTCAAATTAAATATAAGTGACTCAAAAACATTGAAAAAATTTTACAAAAGCGGAAAATGTGTTGATTTAGTCGAAACTGAAGGCTACAATGAAAATTTTATATACAAAGAGTTGGGATATAAATGCAAAATGATTAATCAAATGTAAGTAATATTTCCATAAGAATTTTTTCATTCTTAAAAAAGTTTACAAACAAAAACAATAGCTAAAAAAAGTAGTATTTATATTGGTTATTGAATCACTTTGACTGGATTTTCAATATCGTTATTTTCTTTGATTTTTATTATTATTGATAGAACTGGTGCACCATGTCGTTTTATAATAACTGTTAAGGCTGAACTAGAAGAATGCGATCATGAACAAGGTGAAGGTGTTCGTGAAGAAGGTGAAGGATGTAATCGTAAAACGTCATGGCTTCCACGTTAGTAGTGACGATGACCATGATCATCAAATCCTTGGCCTTGATATTACAGGCGAAGAACACGGATTCAAAGGTTCTTTTTTGATTGAATTATTTATTAATATTACAGTAATATAGTTAAAAAAGATGATTATAGTCGCTTCAAATAATTTTTTTTGATTTTATTTTTATACAGATTTAAATGAGAAAGAAATTTGAAAACACAAGGAACAGGTCCAGCACGTTATTGATATAATCCAATTACACTTCAAAATATTTTCGTATAGTGATGTGGAGTTAAAAATGAAGTCTTTGGATAACATTATCGAAGTGTGGAAATTAAATAAAAATGATAAGCTAGTATATATTCTCAAAAATTTTAATTCACTGCCTGATGATATTTCTAATATAATTAAGTTTTAAAACATTTGGTGTCTGGACTAATATTAGACCAGAGACAGTCTGTACCATATACGGTGTATGGAAATGACATGGTCTTAAAAATTGATTACAATACAGTGTCAGTTATATCATGAGACCCGGTAGGGTCTCTCGTTGAAGTTGTTTAAAAACGAGAGACTGCCGGGGATATATGTCTTTTAAGTTCATGTGTGTGACGTCATTGATTTATAGTCAAGTCCATATCTTTTGATTGAGCAATCGAAAAAAAAAATAACAACAGTTTGACTATATAAATCGAGGTTCCTCTTTCAAATGAGCCTATTATTGGATTTTTTGGTGCATTATTTAAAAAGATATAAATATATGATAAACCGGCCCCCCGTTTTTTTGTAAAAAATAAATTTCTGTCGATTTTGTCGATATTTGAAGTTTTTACCAAGTTGGCGTCATGTATCTGATAAATTCGCCCGAGAATATTAGTTGGTCATTCTGCTCTATCTGATTAGCAGTATGTCATATGGCAGCGAAAGTTTAAAAATGGCGTAGCGATGCTGCGCGAACCATACCTTGTTTTTTATCATTTCCTGTGATTTCTAGGGCCTCTCATTATTATTACTAATCAAAATAATAGTTGTATGAAACGACTCATGTTAAAGATTGTAAGTACATTAGTTAACAAATTAACATTGGCAAGCACAACTGTAGTTGCGTACGATGGTTATTGTGCAGGATCGTTTTGCCAATATTTTTGAATCTTTGCTGCGATCTGCGATACTGCAAGGCAGTATTAAACGTATGACATTATCAGACATTATAATCAAACTATCCAACGCTGAACACTGCCTCAAAATATTGCGGGAAAACGTTTCAATATTGCTTAATATTTTATTGTTGTGTGTGTGCTACTACGAAGTTGCCAAATTGTATTAAAGAAAAAAACCAATCAACGAATTTTGAACTCTTCAATTGTCAGTATTTGTAATCATTGTTGAAATAATACATATACAATAATAATACCTAATACATAATTAACAGTATTTTATAAGAATATTATCGATACATAGTGTATTAGCTTTCAGTGTCTGTACTTTTTACCGAGTTGAACCCGGATGCGATCTGAAATACTTCCGCGAATCTCCAGTCAGTATTTCAGATCACAGTGTGATAAAAATTATTCATCAATCAACTAGTTATTGAATTTGTAGCTATTGTTGAAATAATAATTATAAAATAATAATATTCATTGATGATAGTAATATATAGAGCTTTTAGTGACCCTAATTTATACAAAGTTAAATCTCGATGCGATCTGAAATATTTCCACGAATTCCCAGTCAGTATTTCAGATCATAGTGTGACAGGAATTATTCACGAATCAACTAGTTATTGAATTTGTAGATATTGTTGGAATAATATTTATAAAATAATTATAAAATGATAATATTTATTGATGATAGTAATATATAGAGCTTTTAGTGCCTCTAATTTATACAAAGTTAAATCTCGATGCGATCTGAAATACTTCCACGAATTCCCAGTCAGTATTTTAGATCATAATGTGACAGAAATTATTTACAGTTCAACTAGTTATATTAAATTTCTAGCTATTGTTGGAATAATATTTATAAAATCATAATAATATTTATTGACAATGATAATATATAGAGCTTCTAGTGCCTGTACTGTTTACCAATTTTTACTCGCCACGATCTGAAATACTTCTGAGAGATATCCCTGGCATTATTTTAGACCGCAGCAAGAAAATAATTGGTGTATATACCGAAAAACCTAGTTTCAGGACCTAGATTTCTTATTTTTTTATTTCACTTATATTTTTAAAATTATTTTTTTATTTTTTTTTTTTTTGGTAATACAATCATTTATGAATTGATTGATTATTTTTACTTTTAAGCTGAATGTGTAAACAAAAGAAGTTAAATAATATACAAGATCAAAAATATAATTTTTGTAGAAAACAAACTCGTTAAAGTTGTTCTTTACTTTAGCTTAGTTCTACTGTATATACTCAATTTCTATTCAATTTAACAAAAAAGAATAAAAAATTCAAACGAACGATGATAAATAATTTAGGAGAATTAAAGCTGCCTGTGGTTGAAAAATAAAATCGAAATAAAAAAATATCACGTTTTATCCCTATTACACAAACAAACTTTAACGCCGCGGTTTTCTTCACAATTCCAAGATAAGGTTTTTCAGACGGAAACTTTCCAGCAAAGATGCAATTTGATGATCAACAATCTTACTATTTTGCATATATCTTATTATTGGATTAACTTTTCAGCTTGTCTTTAGATGAGCTTGATATTAGATTTTTTGGTATTTGCAGGGTATTTCATATAAATTTTTTTGGAAACGTAAATTATATTTCTGTTTTTCTGTATTTTTAAGATAACTCCACCTTCCTTTATAGGTATCACAACACTAGTACAGCTGTAATCGAGTTGCTGATGAATAACAATCAATAAATCAATCAATGGAAACGACAACTATTCTTGTTTACCTGGGATAGGCATAAAGAAAAGATTTTTTAATTTCTTCATTTTCAATTTAAAATAGGCTATTTTGGAGTTACATCACATATTTGAGTCTTCTTAAAGAAAAAATTTGTCAGCTGTACCTGATTAATAATCAAAAAACATTTTTGTCAAATACGCCCTGGTAGAAATATTTCTCCGACTTTTCTCCAACTTTTTTCCAACTTTTCTCGGCCATTTCTCCACCTCTTTACGAAAATGACCCATAGTTGGAGAAATGGCGGACAAATTTCTCCAACCTTTTTCCAGTCAAAAATTTACTCCATTTTTTTCCGACTTTTCTCCAACTTTTTTCCGCCATTTCTTCAACCTGAAATTTATTCCAACTTTTTTCCAACCTACTTCAACCAAAAATTTACTCCAACTTTTTTTCAACTTCTTTCCAACTTTTCTCCAACCATAGGTCATTTTCGTGAAAAGATGGAGAAAGTTGGAAAAAAGGCGGAGAAAGTTGGAAAAAGTTGGAGAAATATTTCTACCAGGGCATGCATACGAAATCTGTTTCCTAATAATTTGACGTTTCTATTGAAAAATTATTCATTTGCATGTGATACATTATCGAGTCTTAGATGAAAGTATTGTCGATTATTTCGAATGGACATATCATGAAATTATATTAAGTCTTAGCTGTCTGTCAACCTGATCTTGAAATTGTGAAGAAAACCGCGGCGTTAAAGTTTGTTTGTGTAATAAGGATTAAACGTGATATTTTTTTATTTCGATTTTATTTTTCAAACACAGGCAGCTTTAATTCTCCTAAATTATTTATCATCGTTTGTTTGAATTTTTTATTTTTTTTTGTTAAATTGAATAGAAATTTAGTATATACAGTAGTACTAAGCTAAAATAAAGAACAACTTTAACGAGTTTGTTTTCTACAAAAATTATATTTTTGATTTTGTATATTATTTAACTTCTTTTGTTTACACATTCAGCTTAAAAGTAAAAATAATCAATCAATTCATAAATGATTGTATTACCAAAAAAAAAAAAAATAAAAAAATAATTTTAAAAATATAAGTGAAATAAAAAAATAAGAAATCCATTAGAAATTTCTATAGTTCAGACTGATACCGATTTTAGTGGCAAGGCCGTTAATTTACCATTACGAAGGCATCTTTTCAAAAAATTTATCAACAAACGGCGCACGCAGGTGTCTTACGCCATCTATCAATAGTCACTTTACTGCGATCTAAAATACTGTCTGAAGCTAGGTTTTTCGGTATATACACCAATTATTTTCTTGCTGCGATCTAAAATAATGCCATGGATATTTCTCAGAAATATTTCAGATCGGGGCGAGTAAAAAATTGGTAAACAGTACAGGCACTAGAAGCTCTATATATTATTATTGTCAATAAATATTATTATTATTTTATAAATATTACTCTAACAATAGCTAGAAATTTATCAACTAGTTGATTGGTGAATGATTTTTGTCACTATGATCTGAAATACCGACTAAGGATTCGTAGAAGTATTTCAGATCGCATCGAGATTTAACTTTGTATAAATTAGAGGCACTAGAAGCTCTATATATGATTATCATCAATGAATATTATTATTTTATGAATATTATTCCAACAATAGCTACAAATTTAATGTAACTAGTTGATTGGTAAATAATTTCTGTCACACTATGATCTAAAATACTGACTGGGAATTCGTGGAAGTATTTCAGATCGCATCGAGATTTAACTTTGTATAAATTAGGGTCACTAAAAGCTCTATATATTACTATCATCAATGAATATTATTATTTTATAATTATTATTTCAACAATAGCTACAAATTCAATAACTAGTTGATTGATGAATAATTTTTATCACACTGTGATCTGAAATACTGACTGGAGATTCGCGAAAGTATTTCAGATCGCATCTGGGTTCAACTTGGTAAAAAGTACAGACACTGAAAGCTAATACACTATGTATCAATAATATTCTTATAAAATACTGTTATTTATGTATTATGTATTATTATTGTATATGTATTATTTCAACAATGATTACAAATACTGACAATTGAAGAGTTCAAAATTCGTTGATTGGTTTTTTTCTCTAATAAAATATGGCAACTTCGTAGTAGCACACACACAACAATAAAATATAAAGCAATATCCAAACGTTTTCCCGCAATGTTTTGAGGCAGTGTTCAGCGTTGGATAGTTTGACGATAATGTCTGATAATGTCATTCGTTTAATACTGCCTTGCAGTATCACAGATCACAGCAAAGATTCAAAAATATTGGCAAAACAATCCTGCGCAATAACCAGCGTACGCAACTACAGTTGTGCTTGCCAATGTTAATTTGTTAACTAATGTACTCACAATCTTTAACATGAGTTGTTTCATACAACTAATATTTTGATTAGTAAAAATAATGAGAAGCCCTAGAAATCACAGGAAATGATAAAAAACAAGGTATGGTGCGCGCAGCATCGCTACGCCATTTTTAAACTTTCGCTGCCATATGACATACTGCTAATCAGATAGAGCAGGATGACCAACCAATATTCTTGGGCGAATTTATCAGATACAGGACGCCAACTTGGTAAAAACTTCAAATATCGACAAAATCGACAGAAATTTATTTTTTACAAAAAAACGGGGGGCCGGTTTATCATATATTTATATCTTTTTAAATAATGCACCGAAAAATCCGATAATAGGCTCATTTGAGAGAGGAACCTCGATTTATATAGTCAAACTGTTGTTATTTTTTTTTTTGATTGCTCAATCAAAAGATATGGACTTGACTATAAATCAATGACGTCACACACACGAACTTAAAAGACATATATCCCCGGCAGTCTCTCGTTTTTGAACAACTTTAACGAGAGACCCTACCGGGTCTCATGATAATATTTAATAATTTATAATTTAATTTAATTATTCAAATTTATGATTTAAATTCTTCCACAATTTACGTTAATCTAATTATGTTGAATGACACTTGATGATGATCAACTTTGACAAGTTTTCAACCAGAATTCTTTTGCGATCAGCAGCCAAAAGCTTTTTTAGACTGCTAAACGATCGTTCCACTTCTACGGTGACCAAAGTAGCTCGTCTAACCAACTCCAAATCACCATTTGTCCACCCTTCTGGTAATAATTCTTTATCACTTTCTTCATCTCTTAATCGGTGGCCAGTATTCAAAAAATGATTCACTGCTACTAACTTTTCAAACCCGGTATTTGCGTTCAAAACAGAGTTGATTTTATCTCTCACGACTTGAATGATCTCTTCTCTGTCGATCATGCTATGCATTTTTTTTATGATCATTATAGATTCTGAAAGGGTCAGAAAGCGTTTTTGTAAAAGGATCAGGCCTTCCAAGAAACATGAAAAATTTCTCTTAATTTCTTGAAATTGCTCATGAAGATAAGGTCTTCTGAAAGCAACTTTTGCTCGTTCAACTGACTGGCTATTTACTTCTTAAGTTTGCACAGCATGGTTTACTTGATTAAAGTGCTCACTATAATAGCCAGCACCCTCAAGCCAAGTACCCCATCTTACAACAATAGGTGCTGGTGGAAGTGGTATACCAGGGGTCTGCTCTTTGAAGTGAGCGATCCTCATTGGTGCTTTTAAAAAAATTTTTTTAGTATGTCATTCACATTATGAGCTAGGCAAGTTACGTTTATGAGCTTGTAAAATCCAATTCTTCCTCAAGTAATCTTGCAGAGCTCTTCATATATGGTGCTGCATCAGTGTTGTAGAGAAGAAGTTTTTCGTGGCGGATTCCATTTGGCCAGAGCTTATTTAGCGAATTAATCACGAATGCAACGATGTTATTTGCATTACCACTTTCAATACTGGCACAGTGTATCAGACGAGGTGTTCCATATTTGCCTGGAATAAGTGGAATGACGTACGCATGCGTTATGAAATGACCACATGTGTCCTGAGTTTCATCAACTATCAATTGAATGCTGTTATCGGCTATCTCATCTCGGATCGAACGAATTTTTTCGTTGTATATCTGAAGATGCAAACGAATAATATAAGTAAATATGGCATTTTAATGGAAAATATTAAATAATATAAACAATGATTGAATGTATATTTATTTATCTTTATATTTGTTTATATTATTTGATAAACAATACCGTGCACATACCTCATCAACATATGTCCTTAATGTCGTTGGAGTTGGAACAGATTTTTTCGCGTAATGCTCTCAAAATTGCATGAATGTGTCGTTGTTCAAGACTTCGACTGGAATTCCAGCAGAAAATAGAGCATTATCAAGGTCAAACCAAAATCAATTTTGCCGAGAAGATGCAATATTTTTAGCAGTTTCAGATGGTCTACTATTGCCCATATGAAGGGTAACAGACTTACGGTGTTTTCCAGTGCCTATGTGTCGACGCACTGAAGTTGTATTAATTTTTTTTCAAATAGTGTTACACATTAGGCACTCAATTCCTGTTTCCCACAATCGAAAATGTGTTGGATCAAGGTTCAAGTGTTCCCTAATTCTTTCAAATGTGTGTAAAGGTGGGAGATTTTCATTGATATTATTAATATAATTTCGATGACGCCTTGTAGAACAGTGGCTTCGGATCTTACTTGGTTTTATACTTCTGAATGAAATGCGAGGTTCACAGTAATTACAGTAAACCTCATTACCTGTAAGATAAGAAAATATAAATATAAGATGAATAATCATCTAATATTTTTATTCGAAATAAATTTCAAGAAGTTTCAATATTACATTATTACACGGTCTACGGAAAAACCGCAACAGTAGAGGAGTTATAAGAGTTCTGGCACACTCAATATTCATGGGTGGGTGGTGTGTGAGGGTGGTTGAGGGAGAAGGTAGTGAAAGGCAGAAGACGGTTTTATGATAAATTTCCAATAATAATAGAAAGATATCCGAAATTATGCACCTGCAAGATTTATCCCGCTGCGTTTTTAACCTTCAGAAAAGAGGGGTTGCATAAGGAAATTTTATTGAAAAGAGCTAAGAAGGTCATTCTATTTTAAGTGTTTCGAGTGTGAACATCGAGTTAGAAATAAAAAATGTCAAGAATATTCAGCCTTGGAGAATCACAAGATAAAGACCTTGTGTCTTCGGAACCCTTATACTTAACAAAACAAATTGTGTTACGGAAAGTTTGTATTTATATATATATATAAATATATAGTGTTATTTTATTATTTTTTAAACAGTCTAATAGTTGCACCCCTATTTATAAATTTTTCAAGCGCATTTGATTTTTTTATTTTTTAAGCGAATATTGAATATGCTAACAGGAATAATAGTGAGAGTGACAGTGAAAATAAATAAAATATGCGGTAAAATATTGTTGATTATTATGTTAATAATATTAATGAGCTAAAATTAGATAATATCAAAAAGAAAATGATATTATTAAAATTTCAATGAAAAAAAAAAAATAAAAGAAAAAAATTCTTTGAAAAACTTTTTGAATTTATCTATTTTGAAAGATGTGGTTTTTATTTATACTGGTAAAATTAGAATAATATAGAAATATTAATATTATAATATCAGCGAAATATTCTATATAAAGAATAGTAAACTTGCAAAGTCAGTGATTGTGTAAATATAGAGCAACCACTGGTGTCAAAGTGACGCTTCTTGACACTGACGCGTAAGAGAGTATTATTGAGAATAATTAATAACTCGGTTCTTTATTTAATTCAAAAATCATACTTTAAGTAATCGTAATCGATGTAACTTTTTATTGGAAAAAAAAAATTTAGACGATTGGTTTTATAGTTTTTCAAAATATAGTTCTCGAAGCTTTGCATTTCCGGATATATAGACGTATTTAAGTTTTATTGTTGAATTTTTTAGAATGTGAATATAATATTGTATCTTCTTTTCAGATTAATCATGAAAGAGCAAAAGTTGATGAATTATCTCGAGAAACGAACGAAAAACATGAAAATAGGACTAGTTGTTATGAAACATCGTGAGCTGAAAATATAAGAATGGTAAATATTTAAACAAATTTTTCTGTTCTGCATTCCAAAAATAATATAATTTATAATAACATGTTTTTTTGATAATTTTTGTATGATTTCAGTTTAAAATGTATGAGGAGAGCATACGCTCAGAAATAAAAATGCATCATATCTTGGAAAATGTTGAATCGGGCAAGTATTTTTTTATTTTCACATTTTTCTATATTTATTATTTATCATATAATAAAATTTTCAATTTGTTTTCTATTTTAGAAATCCGGAGTTACAAATATTTTGCAAAAAAATTTCCGATTTCAAGAGATAGAACAATCGAGGATTTTCAAGCCCTCTATCCGGAGGAAGAGGAAGAGTATGAAAGTTTACCAATTATAAGTATAGATAATACAGCTCTTAATCAATTAGAACGATTTATTAAAAAAACTGAAAAAAGTTACCCTACACAAATTTTATAGAAGAATAAAGAAAAATAAAAAATTGCAATAAGTTGTTTAAATTTATTATATTGAGAAAAAATATCAAAAAAATATTGAAACATATACCATATATTACTATTATTTTTTATCTTAACATAAAAATTTGTGAGAACATTCTTTATTTCAGATATGAGAATTATATCACTTAAAAATTCAATGTATACATTTATATATACATATATATTTCAAATAATTATTAAAACATTATTTTCAAATGAATAATTAGACTATAGTTAAAAAACAATTATAATAATATTATATCTATATATATATATATATGGAGCATTCCATATCAACTCACAGGGTTTTTTCCCTCACCCTCTCAGATTTGAAAATGAATATTCTTTTTGGGTTAGTCATCGACTCAGATGTACCTCTGATTTTTTTTTTATTTTTACCATCATTAACCGTCGAGCCAGAATCAAAAAACACCTCCTTCACAAGAGTAAACTACGATTTCGCCATTTTTTAAAATTCTGATTTTTTAACTGTAAGAAGTAGAGCACACGATAAGCTCAATTTCCGAATTTCATTATGGGATAACGATGAGTTCATTATAAAAAATTTTTTTTTCCATGACAAAATTACTAAAATTAGGCAAGATCATATGCCCAAACAACAGGTTTTTTTCTTGTTTCTTATAGGAAATTTCCTCACGATTATGGGAAAAATACAAAAAAATTCCCAGGCATGCGCAAAGTGGTTAAAAATCAAGTTCAATTATCGAAAAAAAGGCTATTTATCGGTTATTTATCGTACAGCTATTAAAATAACGATTGAATTTAAAATTCAATAATAGTGATTGATAAAACTTGTCGAGGAAAAAAAAATGTCATAATAAAAATTTGACATCTCGAATGAATATTGATTGTTTAGCTATAATTACAGCTATAGTAAAACATCTAACGGCCAAGTAAATCGTATACATGTTTTGAAAAAATATCGATAATTCAAAAACTATTCAAGATATCGAAATTGTTCTAGGACATTTTTTTCTCTTTGACGAGTTTTATCGATCGCTATTATTGGTTTTCAGAATTAATCGTTATTTTCATAGCTGTACGATATATAACCGATAAATAGCCGTTTTTTCGATAATTCAACTCGATTTTTAACCACTTTGCGCATGAGTGGGAATTTTTTTCGTATTTTTCCCGTAATCGTGAGGAAATTTCCTATAAGAAACAAAAAAAAAACCCGTTGTTTGGGCATATGATCTTGCCTGATTTTAGTAACTTTGTCATGGAAAAAAAAATTTTGTATAATGAACCCATTGTTATCCCATGATGAAATTTGGAAATATATATTATAGTTATATATATTGAAGAGAATAATATATGTAATATGTATATATGTATGTACACATTCACATTCGTTGCTTCAAATTCAGTTTGAAAAATCATTCAATACTAAATATTTATATAATTACACTACTCGATAATATATGACGCTTGAAAGAATTTTTCACGGCATCTATCACAAAATTTGTAAACTTATAAATAAGAGAGGGGCGTTGCAAGAACTCGGTTATAAAAAAATTGCACAAATATCACTGTTTTTTTTTCAGTGTTTCGAAAAATCATAACTTTCCGTACTTTCATCAACATAAAGATTTTTACAAACACGACCTTTTTAAAAAATTGATTTCATTGCAGCTGATACTTCCTTTCCAGTTTTTGTTTTGAGCGCAGCAGCCCAACTGAATTTTGGAAAATTATCAATCACTTTCAAAATATAATTGTATCCCGAATTAACGTTTGAATATTCAATCATATCAATAAGATCCGCTTGCCATGTCTCATCTTTGTCACGAATATCAACTATTCTTCTTAAAAAATTTTTCCTTGCTGGTGTGTGCAGTTCTCGCACAATATCTTTTTTAAATTCACTCATCTTCTTTTGATAGTTGTACAACGACTGAGATTTTTATTTTTTTCTCAAATATTAATATATAATATTTACCTCTCTTAATTCTTCAATAATTGACATTATTTCATTATTATGACTCCCATTACCAGCTGTTTGTGAAGCGATAAGTAAGCGTAATCGATCAACGAGCTAATTGCCATCGTCCCAATAAATATAATTAACGTTTGATTTATTTTTCTTTTGAAGAGACATTGTTGTTGGAAGCAATCCAAACCCTTTTTTTTTTTTCTTTTTCTCAATATATGGTTCAATAAATGTTATATATTTTGAAGACGCTGGATTTTTTATATAATTATTAATGCTATGATACCTTAAATGAGCATTTGTATTGAGAAGAATTTCAATATAATTTTTTTCATCATCATGAGATATTTTTGTTTTATTTGGTTTTTTAAGAATCAATAATTCCATTAATCCAGGAGTTATTTCATATGTTGTGTGTGCAATATTAATTTTATTATTACTTTCAAATATTAAATCAGAATTTCCAATTTTTAATTTGTCCTTCATTTTTTTTACACCATAATCAGCATCCCAATGTAAAGTATTAATTTTTTGAAGGTATTCTTCAGATAATGGGTTAAAACTTGCTTCCTCAGTTGGATCAAATATTTCTTCTACATTACTATTACTTTCATGGAATATATCCTCTTCACTACTTGATTCATCAAGCTCAGGAGCATCATCTTCATAATTAGTTTTTTTACTTGAATTTATTTTTATTTGATTTTGAAGGTTATCATCATTGGAAATATTATGTTGCTTATCTTTATTCCTTGTTTTAAAATTAGCAGCTAGTTTTTCAAGTGGTAAAATAACTGGTTTTAAATATTCATTAGATGTTTCAGATATATTTTCTCTTTCTAATTTTAACATTTGATGTTTTTTGCGTATAACATTTTGAACTTTTTCCAATTCACTAAGAAATTTTGTTTCATCAGAGAGTAATTGTTTCGAGAGAGGCATGTTGATTCTTCGAAGTTACAATATCGACTAATTCTTTTATTAAATTTTTTTATCACTTATATTTATAAAACAGTCAAAATTTTTTCTATACCTTCCATTATTCAATTCACGATCCTTATCGATACACATAAAACAATATTTTTCTTTCCAACAATTAATACACATTCCACGAAATTTATTATATTCCATATCCATATTTACATGATCATGGTAAATATGTTTAAGATTCGTTTCATCGCTTGCAAACACTATTAAAAAATTAATATTATCGCGTATTAAATGTTTTGGTATTCTTGCATACGACTGGCATAAATGAAATGAATCAACGTCTTGCTTTTCAGTCGCCACATCATCAAATATAAACAATGAATTTTGTTTTGCCTCATCAACAGGTATTACTTGATCATTGTTTGAAAATTTGTAATAATAATATTTTCAAGAGGTTCTAATAATTTTTCCAAATATTGATATTTTGGTTGATATAGGGATTTACTATGAATATAAATATTTTCAAAACGTAAACCATTCGGGTGAACAATTAAACTCATTAATGCGTTAGTTTTACCACAGTTGCTACCTCCAATTATAGCACAGCGTATTGTATTCGGCAACAAATCTCCATGTCGCTTTTCTTTTAATCCATCACCGCTTCTAGAAGTAATAATATCAAAATTTATAACTGGTAATTTTAGAGCTTGCTTCCTGAATTCCATCTTAATGAATACTGAATAAAAATAGTATAAATTCAACGGTTTTATAGTTAGAAAATCAGTTTACAAACAACTATGATTGAACGCACACTAAAGAAAAGTAAAAATAAAAAACGTACTGGAGCAGGAGTGTTGAATAAATTCATTAATAAATTGCCATTCGAATTACTCTTGCCAGGATATTCATATTGCGGTCCTGGTACGAAACTCGAAAAACGTTCGGCACGAGGAGATCCAGGAATTAATCCTTTAAACTCTGCATGTAAGCAACACGATATTGCTCATTTTAAAAATCGAGAAGATATATCAGCAAGAAACTCAGCTGATGATATTTTAGCTAGAGAAGCTGCCAAGCGTATTTTTAGTAAAGACGCAAGTTTAGGTGAGATAGCAGCTGCTGCATTTGTTACTGGCTCAATGAAAATAAAATCGAAATTTGGTATGGGTTGTATCAATAAAAAAGTTTGCAACAAAAACAAATTATTCACAAGATCTTTATTGAAAAAGAAAAATACAACTGGTGGAAAATTAAAAATGGATAAAAAGCGGAGGAGCACCAAGAAAAAACTCAAAAATAAAAAAAAAAATCTTGGAAAAAATTTATTTTCAAAGATTGTTCAAGCAGCAAAACAAGCAGCAAGTGGTTCACCTAATTCATTAATTGCAATTAAATCTTCATTAGAAGGTGCTAAACAAGCTATAAAAAATAACGGTGGTAAATCTAGCATTCCAATGCCAAGAATTATACCAGTTTCAAATAATATTAGTGGTGGAGCTTTGCCACTTTTAATCCCAATATATATATATATTATCAGCTCTATCTGCTATAGGGGGACTGGTTAGTGGCGCTTCTGGTATTGTGAAAGCTATGAATTCAGTAAAAGCAAATAAAGACCAATTAGAAGAAAATAAAAGACACAACAAGATGATGGAAACAATTTCAATGGGTAAAGGGCTGCGTTTGGCACCTTATAAAAGTGGTTTTGGGCTCTACTTGTCTCTAAAGAACTTGAATTGATGTTGCCTCAACGAGCACTAACTGACCGAGATATATTAAAATTTGCTAAACAATTAAATATTCAAAATTTTAGACGAGTTTTTATGCGTAATGATATGCCAAAAAGCGGCTCTTGGAAAAAGGAATCAGGAATTGTTAATTTGGATGATAAAAAAAATGCAGGAACTCATTGGGTTGCATATAAAAAATTGAACAAAAGTTTAGCAATGTATTTTGACAGCTTTGGTAACCTGCAACCACCAAAAGAACTCGTCAGATATCTCGATGTTGGCAACATTAATTATAATTATGAGCGTTATTAAGATTGGGATACTTTTAATTGTGGTCATTTATGTTTAAAATTTTTAACTGAAAAGGTATAAAAGTAGAATGAAAAATAAATTTAGCGTTAGTCTTTTATAAACTTTGGAGATGTTAACGTTGACCTTAACTGGCATATCATCCGTTCTCGAAGCTCAATACTTTCCACCAATACAATTATCAAGTGAAAAAAATTATTCATTAGCTCTTATTTCGTTTCTGTCATCCAACTCAATACCGAATATTGATGAAAATAATTACACAATCGAATTTGCAAGTTTGAATAAGGGTGAAAAAGAGAAAATTATAATTCCTACTGGAAGTTATGAGATTAAAGATCTTGCTGTGATTTTGAAACCGCACGGGATTGAATTAAGTTCTAATAATAATACACTTCATTCACAAATCAAAACAAGTAAACACATTGATTTCACACATCCAAAATCACCAGCACAGTTACTTGGTTTTCAACCACAAATATTTACCCCTAATATAATCATAGGATTATAAATATTGATTGTTTAGCTATAATTACAGCTATAGTAAAACATCTAACGGCCAAGTAAATCGTATACATGTTTTGAAAAAATGACGATAATTCAAAAACTATTCGAGATATCGAAATTGTTTTAGGACATTTTTTTCTCTTTGACGAGTTTTATCGATCGCCATTATTGGTTTTCAGAATTAATCGTTATCTTCATAGCTGTACGATATATAACCGATAAATAGCCGTTTTTTCGATAATTCAACTTGATTTTTAACCACTTTGCGCATGAGTGGGAATTTTTTTCGTATTTTCCCCGTAATCGTGAGGAAATTTCCTATAAGAAACAAGAAAAAACCCGTTGTTTGGGCATATGATCTTGCCTGATTTTAGTAACTTTGTCATGGAAAAAAAATTTTTGTTTAATGAACCCATCGTTATCCCATGATGAAATTTGGAAATTAAGCTATTCTTGTGCTCTAATACTCACAGTAAAAAAATCAGAATTAAAAAAAATGGCGAAATCGTAGTTTACTCTTGTGAAGGAGATGTTTTTTGATTCTGGCTCGGCGGTTAATGATGGTAAAAATATAAAAAAAAATCAGAGGTGCATCTGAGTCTCAAATCTGAGAGGGTGAGGGAAAAAACCCTGTGAGTTGACATGGAATGCCCCATATATATATATATATATATATATATTATGAAGCTCAATCTAAATCTAAACAATTAAAATATGATATATTAATAATAAACAAAAACAATAAGATCATATATATACAATTATATTATATATATATATATATTATTATATGATATTTATATTTTCTATTCTTTCTATATATTTCATTTATCTACTATTCATATGTATCATTTTAATCTTTGTTGCATTTTGAATCTATTACATGATTCGATATTTGAACTTTCTTCTCTACATTTTGAACAATCTTTCCTTGCTACGTGTAAGAAAAGTCCAAAGTCATCTGTTGAATCCAAATCATTTTGTAGAGGATGTTGAGTGCATTTTCTTAATCCTAAAAT
This sequence comes from Aphidius gifuensis, assembly GCF_014905175.1. Taxonomy (NCBI): domain Eukaryota; kingdom Metazoa; phylum Arthropoda; class Insecta; order Hymenoptera; family Braconidae; genus Aphidius; species Aphidius gifuensis. The sequence continues at coordinate 15,416,612 of NC_057793.1, forward strand.
TGTTGGATTTTTCTTTTGTTTTTCAGATAATTTATCCCAGATTTCATCTATTTGGTGAGAACCAAATTTGATAATTGCCATTATCGGAAGTTCTCTAATTTCAGCTTGAGCTAAATCCGCAATATTATCCATACCACAAAAATGTATTATTGATTTTTTCATATTGGCTTTTGTTGTAAAAGTCTTAATATACCATGACTTTATCCGCTCAACGTTTTCTAGAGAGCATTCATAAGACTCACAGTGTAAATGCATCTGTGAATGTCGTATAGCTGGATGTTCTTCTTCTAATATTTTTATATCTGGGCATCCTAGCTCATTTAAGTTGAAAATTGTTTTTGGATTATTGCGTATAACAAAAGCTAATCACTTTTTTTTATCTTCACCTTGTACGAATAAGTATGAAAATTTTTCAATTTCTTGATTAATAATATTTGCGATTTTGCTATATTCTTCACTACCAAATTCCCAACACATACCATGATAGGTTGATTCACATTTAGAAATAATTTTATTGAATTTATCACTTAATTGAGTTCTTTCACAAGGTGGTTTGAATATTTTAACTATTCGTTTAAGTTTAGAGCTCAATGGTTGAATAGCTAGCTCTTTTAACACGAATAAACCTTGATCTTCCTGAAAACCTTGGAAACCGATAAATGCAGACATTTTTATTTTTTTTTTGAAAAATGATGTACACTCTAAGATGTAGAAAATCGTTTACTACCGCCTCTCACTCGCTGAGAACACCATTTGACTTCATTAGACGTCAATGACGACCAATGACGACAAATGAGTAATCTCAATCTCCGCCGACCTTCATTTCGGCAATTGAAAAATCGTTTACTACCGCCTCTCATGAGAACACCATTTGACTTCATTAGACGTCAATGACGACCAATGACGACAAATGAGTAATCTCAATCTCCGCCGACCTTCATTTCGGCAATTGAAAAATCGTTTACTACCGCCTCTCACTCGCTGAGAACACCATTTGACTTCATTAGACGTCAATGACGACCAATGACGACAAATGAGTAATCTCAATCTCCGCCGACCTTCATTTCGGCAATTGAAAAATCGTTTACTACCGCCTCTCACTCGCTGAGAACACCATTTGACTTCATTAGACGTCAATGACGACCAATGACGACAAATGAGTAATCTCAATCTCCGCCGACCTTCATTTCGGCAATTTTATAATATTTTTCTACAATATTAATTTTAAAGCAAGTTCTTCCTCTTTTTAAATTACTCCCACTATTGAGAAAATCTCTCCCTCTCTACTTGGTTTTAAAATAATTTTTATTTAGAAATAATATAATAAAATAATATTATAAACAATAAATTAAAAAAAATTAATTCCATTTTCCAACAAACGATTTTTTAGAACAAAGTATCACTCACCTCACCCATTTCCATCACAAGTTGCTGCCGTGGTCCTGGGAATAGCGTGCTGGACTTTCACTTTGAACGTCCACCCTTCAAATCTCCCTCTAAACACTTTTTTTATTTTTCAAAAAAAAAAATGGCGGCGCGTCTTCGGCCTTTCACTACCTTCTCCCTCAACCACCCTCACACGCCACCCACCCATGAATATTAGGTGTGCCAGAACTCTTATAACTCCTCTACTCGCAACTCACGGTCTTCAAAAAATTTTGGTGTTACACGTATACAGTTGATATTAAACTGTAAAGGTTCATACCGTTTACGGTCTCGTGGGAGTCGTAGACATTTGCGGGAAAATTGGAAATTAAATCGTGCCTGTGATTCGTAATTTCTTTTTTTTTTTTGTAAAATAATGATTAAAACTAACGTTCGTCCAAAATTTCTATTGTCAATATATTTATAGTCTAAAAAGAAAAAATAGGAAAGTACCTTCTACAATAAATGTGTTTAGTGGAATGTTATGTTCCTCACAGACTTGCTCATATCTCTCCAAAAGTGGTCTTACTCTCGGGGGCATTATAAAATGATTATAATTAACACTTACACTACTAAAAAATAATATTATAAATCCACGAATATTTATTTAATAACTAGTTATCGTTAACTAAGTTAATAAAATCATTATTATTAATTAAACTTATTAAAATTGAATCATAACTGATCTTAGTATACAACAAGCTTTGTATCAGATGAACAGGGTATTATAGTTAGTTGCCATAGAATTTAAAAAAATGAATAAAATAAATAATAAAACGAATAATGATTCTTTATAAATTATAATAAAACAAAGAAAAATTTATTTTGTAAAACATACACAGCATTAAAAAAATAAATGAATAGACCCAAAAGTTTTTGTAGGTAATGGCAACCAGAAAATCACTCAAATACATTAAAACATCTGCAGGTCAACATTTAGATTCATTTACACATAAATATTTTAAATAGCAAAAAACAACAACAATTTTAATGATAATTTCATTGCTGTTGTTATTTATAAATATAAATGAAAAAAAATATTCATAAATAAAAAATAAATAAATTTTTTTTGAGGTTCATCAATACCGCATGAGATATAAACTTTTATGCAGTATGTATCTTTCAGTTGAAGAATAATGTATGAGTATGAACATCAATGTACTTCAAATTATCAATATTTATCAATCGACGACCTTAGGTTAGAAATTGTAATCAGACCATACACGGTCTACTGAAATTGTAGATACAAATTTTTAAAAGTTTAAATATTTAACTGCATACAAATCACAACGTGTACGGTGTATGTCATTGGAGGTTAAACCGTGTGCGGTGTATGTCATTTGATAATAAACCGTGTGCGGTATGAACTGTATACGGTTTACGTGTAATACAAATACGAATTTTTTTATTTTAAATTTTTAACTGCATACGGATCGTACCGTGTTCGGTATGAACTGTATACAAATATTTAACTATGAATTATACCGTGTGTGGTGTATGTCGTCGAAAATTTAATCAGGTCAAAATGCATGGACAAAACCACTTGGATATTTTTATAATTATCCTAGAATATATTAAGGAAAACGTCCTAGACAGTGAAAATAATTTATATACCGCATGTGTGTACGTGTAATACAAATACGAATTTTTTTATTTCAAATTTTTAACTGCATACAAGTCGTGTACACCATTGGAGATTGAACCGTGTGCTGTATGAACTCTATACAGATATTTAAGTATTAATTATACTGTGTGTGGTACAGATGCAAATTTAAATATTCAACTGTATCCGGTTTATTGATTATTCTATCTTATTATTTCAGTGAAGACCATATACTTCAAATTATCAGTATTTATCTGCCTATCAACATTTAGAGATGCACATAAAAAATGTAAATAGTAAAAAACAACATTTTTAAAACATTATCAACATTGAAAAAAAAACGTTTACATCCAACATACGGCAGTGATTCTCGTGCGGTATGATTTTTTCAAAATATGAAATTGATTTAGAATCAATCTTGTTTTAATGATAAAATTCAATTAATATTAATGATCAAATTGACATTGTGAGTCACATCATCAATTTGAATCGAAAAAAATATGCACAATCAAACGAATAAAAAAGTCATATTACTTCGATAGCAAAAAACTTTATTTAACCTTGTCTTTTTATTAAACAGTTGTGTATAGACATGTAATGTAGTTACTACATACTATGCATCTACATGAATTATTACGTAATAATATACTATGTAAATAAAAAAGAAATAATTCTGATATTGCAATAAGTTTTCAGCCTTGCGTTATGTTTATTAATAAATATTAATAAATATTAATATCAATAAATATTATCAATAAATAATATATGTATATTATTTATTATATATTATATTATATATTATATTCATTATTATCATTATTTATTATTATATATTATTATATTTATTATATATTCTATTATATATTATAATTTATTGAATATTAATAAATAATAAATATTAATGTATATGATATATACCGGAAGTATGGAATATTTCAATGATAATTATATGTTTTTTTTCGACAATATATCATTTTAATTATAAAATATAAGTTGAAATTATTGCATGAAATTAATAAACTATAGATAGATTTTATAATTTAAAAAGTGACGATACTCTATTGTTGTGTACAGGTGTTGCAGCTCCAAGTTACTATTTTTCTGAATTGACTTACAGACAGTTTTGTACATTTTCGATGATACTTATGGTGACACTTTTCACATTCAATCGTTAGCAACTCAAGAGGTTTTTATTACATTTATGACAATTATTTGTTTCATTTTCATCTTGTTGATTAGTTTTGAGTATACTGACAATATTTTCAGCACCAGAATTATCTTGCTCTGCTATTTTGTGATTAACAATATAATTTGTACCTGCATCACCATGGTCTTTATGATTTAAACCAGTTACAATACTTTTATTGTTATTATCAGCAGTACTTTCACCACTTTGTTTATCAATTATATCAGTTTGATTTGGTTGATAAGTGTTATTATTTTGTACATCAGTTTCAAGTACAATATTGTCAGTACCAGAATTATCTTGCTCGGACATGATTTGATCAATAAAATAAATTGGATCTGCATCAGCATGATCTGGACAATTTAAATCATTATTGATAATTTCTTCATCGCCAATGCCAATAAATATATCATTTGCATCACCATCGTCATTGTTTAAATCATTCTCAAAATTCTTATTTGTATCAACATAAGCAATTTCATTAGTACGTCCAACTGTCATATCAGTTTTATCTTGTTGAGTTGTATCATCATTTTGTTGATTATTTTTAACTACAATGTCAATATTTTCAGCACCAGAATTATCTTTCTTTTGTATTTTTTCATCTACTCTTTGGTGATTTGTATCTACTCCGACATGATCTTCACGATTTGGACCAGTCTCAGTATTTTGATTTGTATTACTAATAGTATTATTATTTTCATTGGATTCCATGACAGCTTTATTCTTTCTTCTTTTATCTCTATTTTGTTGAATAATATTAAGTATAAAATCTGGTAGTTTTTCAACACTGCTTTGATAATCTATATCTGTATCATTATGGTCCTTATGATTTAAAGCAGTCTTATTATTTTTATTTGTATCAGCAGAAGTACTTATATCGATTTCTTCAGCTTCTATATTGAATTGATTTGATTTATTTTTATCATTGGTTTGTTTATCAATTCCAAATACATCGCTGTTATTTTCAACCACAGAATTATGTGGCTCTGGTATTATTTGATTAACACTTTTACAGTTTGTATCATTATTTTTTTGATTAGTTTCAAGAACATTATCAATATTTTGACCAGATTAATCTTGCTGTTGTACAATTATCTCTTTTTTACCACTTTGTTTGTTTTTTCTTTTTGGTAAATCTAAACCAATCTCCACTGACTCATTTTTTCTCTTTCGTGAATTGATTAGCTCTTGATCTTTTCATGGCCTCAATTAGTTTTTCACAATCCCATTTTCCAATGTATCTAATGAATTCTTCATGATTTCACCAATATTTCTAGTACCAGATGAATTTTCCTCTGTTATCTCATTATCAACACCTTGAAAACTTGGTAGTTTTTCAACACTGCTTTGATAATCCATACCTGTATCTGATTCTGATATTGTTTGATCAGCACTTTGATAATTTGTATTTACATGAACTTGATCTTGACGATTTGAATCAGTCTCGATGACTTGTACAATTTTTTCTGTTTTACCACTTGGTCTGTTTTTTCTATTTGGCAAATCTATATCAATCTCTTCCAAGTTGTTTTTTCTCTTTCGAGTATTGACTTTCTTTTGATCTTTTAATGGCGTCAATGGCTCTTCTACATTTTCACCTCTCCATTGTTCTAACAAAAGCTGTATGCTTGCTAATTTTACATCTACATCAATGTAGATAAAGTACTACATCAAAGTAGTACTTTCAAAATGGTAGTTTAATAAATTCATCATATTTTTTACACATTTGACAGCTTCTTCTACATCTTCTTTATTTTTCGTTCCTAAGAAATTCCACATAATCAATTAATGATATTTTTCAATTATTAGTTTAATTTTTTTTTTTATTGAATAATTTACTTACTTTTTATTGGTTGAAGTATTGAAATACCATGATCATGTAACCCTCTTATAGTCTTGACCTTCAATACATCATTATTGTTGTTTTTTTTATCTTTTTTGATGGCTTTTATATAAATCATAAATGGACAATGACTCCCATTGCTGAAATTTTTATTAATTATTATTAGATAAAAAAAACTAAAAAACATAATTGACTGTAATACGATAAGAAATTGTATTTGAAATTATTGTTTTAATTTTATTATTTAAAATACAATTTGAAATTGCAAGATTTTTCATTGACATATTCAATAAATTTATATATTTAAATTGTAGTTTAATAAATTGAACATTCAACATTTTACTTACTCTACATTTATTTCCTGGCACGTAATCCTAATTTCAGAATAAATCAATGATTCTTTGAATTGTTGATCATTAATTTTATCGACTACCTTGTTATTTTGATGGCATTTTTTCAAGGTTTTTGTTGACTGATAAAACTTATACTGATTATTGTTTTCAGAATTTTCGAACTTTTCAAATTTTTGTTTGTAGTCATCATAAGTTTTAAATTCTTCATCAGCTTCAAACGTATCCATCATAATTTGATTGTGTTAACAAAAACACTAAGACAAACGACGTAGTTTCAATTGTTCTTTTTTTTTTTTTTTTTTCACATGTATTTACATTAGACCGTTTCAAAAAAAAAAAAAAAAATTTTTTCTTCTCTCCCACCCCCTAAAATCTTAGTATTCAACAAGACAAACAATCTACTATTTTCAATTTTTTTTTTTTTTTTTTTAATGTCGCTCATCGACTTTAAATATTTTCCATTTAAAATACATGTAAGCAAAGTGTTTATTTTATACTTTTGTTCATAACTTTATCAATTTTTGAGCTAAAAACTTGGTAATACAACCATTCGAAAGCTTAAAAAAAAAGCTTTGAAATACATATTGAAAAACATTTTTAATCATCTGTTTCGCGGCTAGAAAACTACGTAAACGTTTATTTCTAAACAAACGATAATTTATTTATTCGAAGACCTCTGGGCATTCATATAAAATTAAAAATTCGGCATATAAGATATCGTGTCTAAAGCTTTTTAGTTAAGCTTTTTAAATAATCATCTTGAATTGAAATATATTGATTATTTCGAAAGTTATGATTTTTTGGAACACCCAACCGAAAACAGCATTCATTCGTCCATGAAAAAATTGCACAAATAACATTGTTTTTTTTCAGTGTTTCAAAAAATCATAACTTTTATAATAATCAATATATTTCAATTCAAGATGATTATTTAAAAAGCTTAATGAAAAAGCTTTAGACACTATATTTTATAGGCCGAATTTTTAATTTTATATGAATGCCCAGAGGTCTTCGAATAAATAAATTATCGTTTTTTTAGGAATAAACGTTTATAAAGTTCTCTAGCCACGAAACAGTTGATCAAAAATTTTTTTCAATATGTATTTCAAAGCTTTGAGCTTTCGAATAGTCGCCAAGTCTCTAGCTCAAAAATTGATAAAGTTATGAACAAAAGTATAAAATAAACACTTTGCTTACATGTATAAATGGAAAAATTCAAAGTCGATGAGCGACATTGAAAATAGTAGATGGTTTGTCTTGTTAAATACTAAGATTCTAGGGGGTGGGAGAAAAAAAAAAAGAATTTTTTTTTTTTTTTAAACGGTCTAATTTACATGTATTATGCATATTATTAATTATATGATATTATACTTCAAGTAATATATTGAAACATATGTAGTAAACGAAATATAGTAATTAATGAATACAATATATTTATAATTATATTATTATATATTCATCAAAATTATAACTGAAAGTGTCTGGTAGCAGAATCACAAATATACACAATGTCGTTTCACTTGTTTTGTTTTTTTTTTTTTTCACATGTACTCACAAGTTGGTCCGTTAGCAAAAAAGGCTGATACACAACGTTCGACGTGAAACTAACCAACCTTTTGCAATATCAAAATATGCGATGATTTTGTAAGATATGGGTCATTCAGAGCAGGTTATGTCGACACCATTTGGGGATAACTTGAATCATCAGTTATCATAGTTTTAAAAAACAGCTCAGACATTTTATATTACTCAAGTTGATAAATATAATCAATATAATAATTTCCTTTTTTTTATTTACAAATTTTAATATAAAATAAAATAATTATGTTTTCATTGGTTTTATTGTTAAATGAAACGTTGAGTGTGGTATTCATTGCAATTTAAGTTTTTTCTCCATCTTACAATCTATACAATCAATGTATAATTCATGAAGAAGTATGCGGTATATAATCCAAAGAACGTATGCAGTATATACAGATTATGTGGTTGCCAATAGCTACAAATACTTTAGCATTTGTTTATTTCTTCGATTGTCAATTTCTTTGAGTCTCCACTTTTATAGCATTTATAAATCGTCATCAGTTGCCAACTAGTCATAATAAAGGTTGCAAAAAAAAAAAAGTCGCAAAATGAAAAATTTCTTTTATGTTAAAAAAAATATGGTGAGTAAAATAAACATCAGAGTTTTTAATTTTTTTTTGAATAATGAATAATAAAAGTAAAATAATCGTTTCATTAAAAAAGCTAGTTCGAGCTGATGCCTCCATCTGGGCCAAAAGGAGGTAAATTGAGACTGCCAAAGGCATTTGAAGGTAAATTATTTTTGTTCTATTACTATGAATATTATTCAAGAAAAGCATAAAAAAAAGAAAATTTATGAGTTAATAAAAAATAATGTAAGAGTAATAAAATAATTGATAAGAAAAATGTAGAGAAAAAAATTTTTAGGAGCTTGGTTGATGGAAAAAGTATTGGATACGTTAATCGAGGAAATTACTGAGCCTGATCCTCCTTTCAAGATATTTTGAAAATAAAAGCTGGTAAAATTATAGAATCTAATTTTTTTTCAATTATTTCATTATTATTTTCCTGTTTGAGAAAATTTATATGTATTTTTTTGTTTTTTTTTCAAGACAAAAATGTAGCTATTGAGACGATCAAACTATTGAGACACTGGTGCATAAGCCAACAATATGACGAAATTGGTGATTACCCGGAATATCATCGGCTGAATATAACCAGCAAATAATTCATTTTCATTCATCCAAGACAATATTCCGCATACACTGTCAGTTATAATTTTCTGGTTCTTATACACCGTATGCGTCATGTATGCAGCGATTAAATCAACATTTATATTTTAATCAACGTTTTAATCAGCATACGGCTGTCATTGAAATTCTGAAAACCACCTACGTTGTCATTACACGAATTATATCTATTTGTTCATCTGTATTTCGACATAAATGATTTTATTGTAATTTGTAATAATAAAAAGAATGAAAAATAAAATAAAAAAAAATAATATCGTAATTAACAAACCCCACATATTTTATTATGTATTTTTTTTTTTTCATTATTGAGGTTCAATACACCATACATGTATGACAGTCGTATGCGGTATATAAATTATTTTCAATGTCTAGGACGTTTTCCTTAATAATTTTGAGGATAATTATAAAAATATCCAAGTAGTTTTGTCCATGCATTTTAACCTAATTGAATTTTCGACGACATACACCGCACATGGTACGATTCATATGCAGTCAAAAATTTAAAATAAAAAAATTTATATTTGTATTACACGTAAACCGTATACAGTTTATACCGCACACGGTACAATTCGTATGCAGTTAAAAATGTAAATAAAAAAATTTGTATTTGTATTACACGTAAACTGTATACAGTTCATACCGCACACGGTTTAACCTCCAATGACATACACCGTACACGATGTGATTTGTATGCGGTTCAATATTTAAACTTTCAAAAATTTGTATCTACAATTTTAGTAGACCGTGTACGGTCTGATTACAATTTCTAACCTAAGGTCGTCGATAAAAAAAAAAAAAAAACCGCTCATCTCTGTCCGAATATTCGTATAAAAAATATTGCTGCTCAAAAAATAATAAAAAAAAAAAAAACAATTTCTCCATAGGTACCGTAATTCATTTTATTTATTTTTTAATTTATAAATTATTTCAATTGAAGATTTAGCAATACTTAACTTTTTACAGGACACACAACGACATCTTTCATATTTTCAAGATAAACAAACGAGTAGTTAGAATACGTATGAACGTACCCATCTGACATACCGGCACTATTACACCAGTACACTCACAAATTGAAAGCGCCTCGAAAATTGACCGAACTTTGCGACCCTGGTCATAACCGACCACAGTAGTTTGCGTTGGCTCAACAACCTCCGGAATCCAACTGGTCGTCTTGCACGTTGGTCATTAAAACTCATGCAATATAATTTTGTGATTGTCCATCGTAAAGGTGCTCATCATCATGTACCAGATGCTCTGTCACGTTTACCCGATAGAATTAATTTGGCTCAGGATCCAACAGTCAAAAGACCGTTGGTACAGTAAGAAATTTAGTAAAGTATTGCATTTTCTTCATAACTATCCTGACTGGAAAATTGTGGAGGACCGGTTATATTTTCACAGGCCACAGTCTTTCATCTTGACGGAATGCCAAAACCTCTCCGCTTGGAAATTGGTCTTACCAAAGGAATTGCGGGAAGAAGCAATATCTGAATGTCATTCACCACCTCATCAAGGTCATCTTGGTATAGATAAAACGTATAAGCGTGTTGCTATGCAATATTTTTTGCGAAATATGTTTAGGAAAATTTCTACTTTTATATCACGTTGTGAAACTTGTCAACGAACCAAGTCTGATTTAGCTAAACCTCGTAGTTTCATGGGTAGACGTATTGTGCAAGAAACATGGTCAGTAATAGCTGCTGATATCATAGGACCTCTACCTAGATCAATAGCTAGTTGATCATATCTTCTAGTTATTCAAGACCAGATGACGAAATACGTTGAGCTAGCTGCGTTGCGAGTAGCAACTGGACGTGTTATCCGGGAAAGACTAGAAGATCTGATAATATTCAGACATGGAGTTCGTTAATGAAGAAATTAAGTCCTTGGCTGTGTGGGCAGGAATCAACCTGCAAACGACACCTCCGTATCATCCACAGGCTGATCTAGTGGAACGGGTAAAACGGAGTTTGAAAAATATGCTCCGAGCCTATCTTGATGGTAACCATCGAGACTGGGGTCACTTTTTGCCAGAATTTCGATTCGCATTCAATACTGCTTATCATGATTCGTTGTTAACATCGCCTTCTGCCAAACCTTCTGCTACTTGCTATGAACTATCAGACTTTTCGAGAAGGTCTTAGACCAATCCTCAGTTACAGATCTCAAGCCTTGAATAGCTCCGAATTATTATTTAATCAAACAGAAAAACTACCCGTTATTTTATTTGTTACAGATGAGGGAATTAAGATCGGCAAGGAGGACTAGCAGTGATCCCTCTGTATCACACAGACGCACCAGGTCATCTGGCAGAGACTCAAGCAGACTACTTTTCAAATCAAATAATTTGATAGATTCTGACAGTGATGATTCAGATGTTGGAGAACCACCAAGAAAAATACCTGGTTGGATATAGTAACAGCATCAGTTGACACCGACAGGACTATTGAGTCAATCCTCTTAGATGCATTGAAGCCCTATCAGCAAGAACTTGGTAAAGTTGCCCGTATTAATCCAGACTTGTCAACGGCTTTTTCTTCAGTCTATCAACAGTTGATGACATCTCAGGGTGCAGCAAATACACCACCTGTTGTAACCGTAAATCCAACAACTGTTACAACTGTAAATCTAACAACTACTGTAGCTGTGAATCCAACAATTGTTGATGAGACTATGTTGGATGAATCCGATACGGGCAGTCTGTTAACTGATACTGACTATACTTCAGAAATCTTGGAAAGATGGAGACCAATTTAGCTGCACACACGTTAGATTTCACAGCTGGTAAGGATTCAGACTTCGGGGCGTCATCACTTAAGTCTGTTCCTACTAGGATTGTATCACTCAGTCATAAAACTTTTGACGTTCGGTTGGAAAGGATTGATTCACCATCAAGACCAAAACAAGTTGAGCTGAAAAAGACAGTTATTTAAGTAGCTGAGGTGCCACCACAACGAACGAGAGAAGTAATGCTTGAACCAGTTACACAGCCAGAGGTAATTGAATTGGTTAACCTGGAAGAGTTAGTTATCCAAACAAGTGAGGTATTATCACAACAGTTTGAAGCAAAAACACCTGAACCATTCTCACAGACTGGAAACATTGAATTAACAGACCTGGAAGAACCAGTCACTCGTCCAGCTGCCACCAAACCAAACTTGGGGTCAATTAGTTTGGATGAACCAATTATACAATTGGATATTCCAACTGGAAAAACTGGTGATGACTTATATAATCCAGTTTTTACAGCAGTGGATCCACCACCTGATCTAGCTGGAGGAATTAAGATTAAACCAAGCCTGAAATCGTTCACTCCAATTCCAAGCTCGGATAACAGCTAAAGATCTAAACCAAGCATAAGAAATATTAAGAAGGTAGACTATTAGATTGAATTTGGTATGCCGGAAACAGCTACACAATGCCTACACAAAAAAAGCTTGAGAAAAAAAACTTGAACCAGTACAGGTTTCAAATGAAGAAACAATTGTACCACTAGTAGTTAGAAGACCACAGTCTTCAACACCTGTACCAGAGGCCGATATTAATTATGTCTTAAAGACTGATGTATCAGGAAGTAAGGAAAGTGATGAACAAGTATGAATTAGCTTCATAAAGAAATGAACCTGAAATTACTGATCCTTTGCTTGCTGGTACCTTCATGAGGTGTTTACCACTCTTTAATTCCAGAAGTGAATATCCCTTTTCAGCAACAACTGTATCATCTGCTGAACTAAGGTAAACAACTTATTGGTCGCCTGAAGCCAGCAGACCACCAACAAACAACACGTCTGCTGGGGATGCAAGATCAACAGCTTATTGGTCACCTGAATCCAGTAAACAATCATCAAACAACACCTCTACTGGAAATACCTCATCATTGACTAAGAATAAGCCTAACAGGAGGAAGCTTCACTGTAAGACTTGTAGTTCCTACAGACATGCTACTTTTCAACTCACTAAAGAGAACAAGAAGAACAGCTACTTCTTCAAAAGGTTCAACTGATGAAAGATCTGTTGAGCTTGAAGTTGATCGTCCATAGATAAGATCAACAGCTGTTCAAATTGAAGCCAAGCCAGCAACTGCAACTGCTGGGCGTATATTGCTACGGGTTATGTACCGAGGCAATGGCGAAAAACTAAGGTAGTTTTTATTCCTGAGCCTGGCAGGGCTGACAAAGGGGGGGGGGTATATTCATGGACATAAAGAGGGCGTTTAACAAGAGGGGAGACGCTGGGGGCCATCGTCAATCGAGGAGTGCTATTCTCGCTGCTATGGTGTCTAGTGGTGGATGACCTCTTAGTAGCTCTGAACCACGAGGGTTTTCATGCTCAGGGATATGCGGACGATATAACTATCGTAATACAGACAGGGGATGCAAATACCGCCTGTAGCAGATCTCGAATTGCACTAGGTATAGTGAAAAGGTGGTGTGAAAGGCACAGGGCTACTTGTCAATCCGGAAAAGACGGAACTGGTGATTATCACGAATAAAAGAAAGCTAGAAGGGTGGAAAAATCTAAAGTTCTATGGCAAGGAGATTGTATCCTCAAACTCGGTCAAACATCTGGGTGTTATACTAGATAAAAGACTGAATTGGGGACTGCAAGTAGAAAGAGTTCGAAACAGGGCCGTTATGATGCTATATACGCTCAGAAGGATCTGTGGTAGAAACTGGGGTATCAACCCAAGCATCATGGCCTGAATGTACCAAGTGGTAGTTATACCTGCAGTGGTGCATGGGGCTATTGTTTGGTGGAAGAGAATCAGGCAGGTAGGAGCCAGGAGTCTTCTAGAACAGATCAGAGGCTTAGCGCTGAGAGAAATGACAGGGGCTAGTAAGTCGACCCCCATTTGTGCTATAGGAGCACTATTGGATATGCCTCCGCTAAATCTGATAGTGAGGATAGCAGCACTGAGGGTCGCGAGCAGACTTATGAGAAATAGGCAGTGGGTGAGACGCTTAGGTAATACTGGACACTCATTATTGCTTTCGAGCAGAAAAAGTTAAATTCTGCGGTATTAGCTAGGCAGGACTTTTTGGAAGAAAGATACTGCTTCGAAAAGAAATACAGAGTAAATTATCCGGAACGGGAGAAGTGGATGAAAGAACCGGGTCCGACCTCGGAATGCGATCTCACCTGGTTCACAGATGGATCCAAGACCAAGGAGGGCACTGGGGCAGGAATCTGGCTCCGAGGATCGACCAAGGGCACTAATTTTACTCTGGGCAAAATCTGTACGGTCTTTCAAGCGGAGGTATTCGCGGTGTTAGTATGTGCAGAGATAAACTTAGAACGTGGCTATAGGAACAAGAGGATCTGTATCTGTTCAAATAGTCAAGCAGCGCTGTTGGCAATTTACGCACCAGCAGACAAATCAGCCTTGGTGAGGGATTGCCGGGAAAAATTGAATTTACTGGCATCACGAAACAAGGTCAAACTTTTATGGACATTCGGGAATCCAGGGTCTGAACTGGCTCGTGGAGGTTCAGCATTGAGACTCTATGGGCCGGGACCAGTCGTAGGGATTGCGGATTGCTTTGTTAAGACAGAAATTCGCGACTATCAATACAGGGTACATAATAAATTATAAAGACAGGAGTCCAAGGCGAGGCAAACTCACGATTTTCTAGGTTAACCTGAGCGGAAAGTAGCTAGGCAGCCAGTAAACATGACTAGGTGTCAGCTGAGGCTAGTAGTAGGGCTGGTAACGGGACACTGTAGACTCAGGGCACATCTGAAAAGGATAGGACTAGTACGGGATAACACTTGTCGCAAGTGCGACGAAGGAGTGAAGGAAACAGCGAGTCATGTGCTATGCTATTGCATTGGACTGGTCGAGCTTAGATGTCAATGCTTTAGGAAGCACTTTTGTGAACCCGGAGAGATCATGAAGCTACCAAAGGGCGCGATCGCGGCGTTTGCTGCAAGATCGGGGTTATTGGTGGCTTAAGGGAAATTAGGGTACGGCAAAATAGCGGGTGGTTGAATTGCCTATGCGGGCGCAGCGGTGACCGCACCCTAGTTACATGAAATGATCATACTCAATTATTATAGCCACCAACTTGTCATCATAAAAAATATAAAAAAGAAAATACACAATTTATTACTATTATTTTAATTGTTTCATTGATATCAGGTGAATTATAATTATTGCTAATTAAGAACAATTATTTTAGTATTTAAATAAATTATCTTGTGAATACAATTGTGATCTAATTATCATTTCTTTTTATATTTTCACTTGGATCATGTTCAGTTGAATTGGAGTACGTCGTTGTCCTTTTGGGCAAGATGCTGTATTTGTATTTACACTGTGTGATAATAACTCGAAGATAACAGGTTATTTTTACCAGTTCGATTGTAAAGCAACCAATGGAAATGAATGCAGTTGTTATTTCAACTCGACTTATATAGCCAAACAAACTTTAACTCCCCACAATTCAAATTAAAAATGTGTTATCATTCAGTCTGAAATAAAATGATAATATTTATTATTATTAACAAATCATCTTATAAATAAATTTCGATTCGATAACTTGTTTACTTGTACTTACTATGTTGTTTATTTATTGCTGTTACTTGTTGTTATGACAGTTGCAGATAAGTGGCTACAGTCATGAAGCCAAAATGTCGTGAGAATAACAAAAATTAAATGCACAAAACTTACTGCGTATTTAGGTGATTAATCTTGCGATTATTCATCGAAAATAATTGATTAACATTATTTATACCATTAAAGAAACTCCAATATGAATTGACTGAACTTAATTGAGCAATTATATTCAGTCCTATATGATGTATCAGTATTACAATTTATAAAATAAAAAAGCAATTAGTTATTAATTACTTATTCATTAATTCATAAAAAAATTATTTATTATCAGGGGAATGAATATCCCCTACTCCATGATTTAATTATATCACTCAATATTATTTGAAAGTATCACATAGTTTCAAAAAACACCTGGAATCCAAAACTTGATTCTCCTAATAGGGGCGATATTTTTTACCTCTGACTTTTTTTATATTACCTAATATTATTTGAATGTCTGGCAGGATACTTTACGTTTTTGAAAAAATAAAATTCAATAATACGTGGAACTTAGCAAGATACTTCTTTCGTCCCCTCGGTTGTCTCCTTAATTTCGAGTGAGGCTTAAAAGAATTTCTATTCAACAAAAAAATTAACAATTGTAAAATTATGACGTATGAACACATATTAACCACTGGCATTTGTTTAGTGCATTACTAGACCTGTTGCGGCTTGTCCGAATTCTCCATCGTACTCTGGGCATTGTCATAAGTGTTAGGAAACTCAATAATTATTATATAAACGTCATTTACACTTTTATATATTTCGTTCAAGATTTTTATTACCCATTCATGAAACACATTATTTATTTCAAATTATCTTTTAACGATATTTTATTTATTACATCAAATTTATAATCGAAACATTTTATCTTTAAGATTTAGTCTAACATTCAATAACATTATTGTTGAGAAAAGAAAAATGTATATATGGCTATGTCTACCAATTATGATCAACGGTTCGTGCGTCACTATCTGCAATCACTTTGAATTTTATATATTTTGTAGCTAATATATATCGAGATATATGTCTCTGAATTATTTCAGATTTTTCCTAGCTTTATTTTAGCCACTATTATATAGGGTAGTTCACGATTTTGGAAAAAAATTTTTTTTTTAATTGATTTTATTCAATATTTTTTGCAATAAAAAAATTCAATGATGAATCATTTTTTATGTAAAAAAAAAGGTCAGCTTTTCGAAAAAAATATTTTTTTTTTTTTTTAAACTATTCACTTTTTCTTCTAAAAATCGATTTTTATGGAAGTGCTCATACAGTGATAATTTCGAAAATATTATTTTTGACAAGCTTAGCAAATTTCACGTAATATATGTCTTAATGTCAGTGGGATCTCCATAAAAACTCTCGCAATCATGTAAGAACCAAAAAAAAATCCAAGAAACAATCATTTGAAATCATGATTGTCATGATAAGTTTAATTCAAATATTGCTCATGATAACGAGGCTTAGAATCATGTTCACAGATGTTGTTTTATTGCTGATTCTGACACGCAGAAGCTGATTCGAGCTAACAAAATTCTACTTTTTCTAATAAACGTTAATTTACCGGTTTTTCTACATAAATAAACTGCTTATAAATCATAGTCTACCAATGAGATATCTTATTCTTCCACTAGTTTTCCATACCTTTTAATAAAATATACATAGAAAAAAAAAATTTCACAACCAAGAACAAAACTTTTATAAAATAGAAGTTTTCTCCTTGCAAATAATTTTCTCGAATCATGAACAAAATGTTCTTGACTCGTGAAGAGCACTTGTTATTTTGAAAAAAAAAAAATTTCCTCAATCAAGGCGACTCTGTCATAATCCATGACATGTCCGTCTTGTTCCATAAAACAATTGCTCAAATTTGAGAAGTTATCTTCTTGGATTATGACAAAAACATTCTTGCTTCAAGACAACATTGTCATATTCCAAGACTATTTATCCCATGATTAGAAGTATGCTTCTTGGATTATGACAGAAAGTTTATTGCTTTATGACACTATTCTTTTTTTCATTGTGACAACTGCTCAGACTCAAACCCTTGAACTCTAAGTCTACCTATTCTAAAATAAAAAAAAATAATTTAAGGGAAAATGGCCCACATTGAAGGAAATTATAAACTTCTTTTTTTATTGTTTTTTCAGATAGTTGAAATTATGATGAATCTATTAAAACAAACTCTTAAGTCTCTTACAGATTTAGTTTAAAAGTTATAATGTTTATAAAAAAAAAAAATTTAACGTGGGCTCTTATGAGTAATGAAAATCTTATGAGTAACGAGTAATAAAAAAATGACCCTCCAAAACAGTAGTTATTGCGAAAAAAAAGTGTAGACCGGAATTATATTCTATAGTGTTTTTTTTGAGAACCTAAGTAACTGAAGTTATTGAGAACAGATTGACAGTTTTAGTTTTATCAGTTACTATTTTCTTATTAATAAAAAATAGCAATTAAAAAAAAAACGCTGTTTTTATCATTTTTTTTTTTCTTGTCAACAAAAATATTGCAACTACGCATTGGATAAATTTGATGGTATATTATCGACTGCGTTTTTCAAACGTATGTTCACTCAGACCAAACGTTGCCAAATCGCTATTGTTGTGTGGGTGTGAATTTTTTTGTAATTGTGTGGGTAGAATAAATCAAAAGTTTTCACGTCAGCGACTGCTTTTGAGACAGGCAAAAAATAGACCTTAGGAACGAAACTTTTGGTTGATATGATACGTACCGTTCTCCCTTAATCTTTTATTATGGCGCTTTGAATTTTTATCAAATATTTTTTTCATAACACCATGCAGAGAAAGAAAATATTTTTGCTGATAAATCTTGTGTTCATGGTTAAGTGGGTTGTGGCAGAGAATTAAAATGAGACTATGATTTTCTCAGCAGTTTATTTATGTAGAAAAACTGGTAAATTAACGTTTTTTCAAAAATAGTAGAATGTTATTAGCTTGTATAATAAGCTTCTGCGCATAAGGATCAGCAATAAAGCAACATCTGTGAACATGATTCTAAGCCTCGTTATCATGAGCAATATTTAAATTAAACTTATCATGACAACAATGATTTTGGATGATTTTTTTTTGGTTCTTAGATGATTGCGAGAGTTTCTATTGAGATCCGACTGACATTAAGACATACATATATTACGTAAAATTTGCTAAGCTTTTCGAAAAAAATATTTTTGAAATGATCAATGTATGCGCACTTCCATAAAAATCGATTTTTAGAAAAAAAAGTGAACTCTAAATGGTTTAAAAATGTTTTGAAAAAAAAAAATATTTTTTTTGAAAAGCTGACTTTTTTTCACATAGGAAATGATTTATCATTAAATTTTTTTATTGCAAGAAATATCAATCAAAATTAACTATAAAAAAAATTTTTTTGCAAAATCGTAAATCACCCCATATAATAGTAAGCTACAAAATATATGAAATTCAAAGAGATTGCAGATAGTGACGCACGAACCGTTGATCATAATTGGTACACAAAGCCATATACATATGTATATATGGGGCATTCTTAGTCAAATCACGGGGTCATCTGTCTGATCCATTGCGATTTTATAAAAATGAGATATTTTCGGTTGATTTTGGGCTGAAATTAAGCCTCGAATTTTTTTAGATTTTTTCATCATATTTTCTAGACTCCATCATCTTAAATATCACTAATTTTGGAATTTCTCAAAAGAGACCCTTTTTTTTCCTGAATTTTTTTTTACAGAATATAGTACAATACACGCATTTTGAGCATAGCAAAAATCTGGGCCCAGAAATATAAATATTTTTTTTTTATTTAAAAAATTTTTTTTTTCAGCAAAAAAAGTTTTTGTTTCCCGAAAAAATTAATTTTTTTTCTCAAAATTAATATGATTTTCGAAATATAAGTTTTGAATTTTAAAAAAATTAAATAAAACTAAATTTTTCCTTGGTAACCTTCCAATTTCTGCGTTGTTAGAAATTTTTTTGGCTAAAAAAAAAAAATTTTTTAAATCAAAAAAAAATATTTATATTTCTAGGCTCAGATTTTGATTACACGACATAATAAATTTGACATAATATATCCGACATAGTAAATCCGCTCAAAATAAATCACGGAAAAATAAATCGCGAAAAAATAAATTGAAAAAAAATAAATCTAGACAAAATAAATTTAAATAATATTGAATGCAAAAATAAATAAAATTAAAAAATCTATTAAGAATTCATTAAAATTGTCTTTTAAAATTATAAATCAGTAGATATTTTCGCAATTGGGAGGGCTTCGCCCCCCCCCCAACCCCCCCTGGTGACCTGAAAATCACCTCCTCATTCATGTAACAATTTGTTTTTTTTAAATTCATTTTGTCTAGATTTATTTTTTTTTGATTTATTTTGTCGCAATATGTTTTTTCGTTATTTATTTTATCGCGATTTATTTTTTCCAAATTTGTTTTGTCCGGATTTATTTTGTAAAATTTATTTTGTCATGTTACCCAGATTTTCGCTAGGCTCGAAATGCGTGTATTGTGTACTTTATACTGTAAAAAAAAATTCAAGAAAAAAAAAAGGGTCCCTTTTGAGAATTTCAAAAATTAGTGATATTCAAGATGATGGAGTTTAGAAAAATTGATGAAAAAATCTAAAAAAATTAGAGGCTTAATTTCAACCCAAAATCAACTGAAAATAGCTCATTTTATTGAAATCGCAAGGGGTCAGGCAGATGACCCCGTAATTTGACTAAGAATGCCTCATATATATTTATACCTGAGAACGAAAAAATTTATTCTACTACAATTTGAATTATTTTTTATTTCTACGCTTCAAAGACACTTACATAAAATTTAACTGCTTATGTATTCATTTATGCTGTTCCAAAATATATTTTCAAAAATAATTAAAATAGAGTAAAATTGGATATTATTTCCGAAATTATAATCATGCAAAAAATTCATTCACTTATAAATTCTATATATATCTGTATTTAATTGGATTCTAATTTAATTCCTCCTGGAATGTTGATGCTTTTCTAATAGGTAACGGTGAGGGGCAGAGCTTTGGTACTTTACCTAATTTTTTAATTCTTCTTATTGCCAGATCTGCGGCCTTCCTTTTTGCCGCAATTTTTGTTCAACCTGAACAGCTAGAGCTATATTTCTGCATGTTCACTTGATTAAGTGGAAATATGACGGGATAAGTTACTTTTATTGTGAATATTGGCCTATGATTCGGACCTTCAGATTTTTCTAATTCATATTTTGAAATTGAATTTTTTTTATGACAGTACTTGTTTAAAACTGAAACTGGATTGTATTCTAAATTATTAAAATTTTCATTGTTTTCAGAATATTGTTTTTCATCGCCATTTTTGCTCATCATCTTTATTTTATTCCTTATTACTATACTGGCTTTTTTAATTGCTTTTTCCGTTGTCTTGCCAAGCTTTGTGACTTCAATATTACCCATTATTAATAGACATGCAACTTTTTTGTAACCATCACGCATTGTTCAACCAGTCACCTTCCGTAATCTGATGTTGTTAAATGAGCAGAAATTTTTCAATAATTCCCATCTTGTGTTCTTGTTGTTGTTGTTGTGGTTATTGTTATTCATCTATAATCGAATATTGTTAAATTTTATACGTTTTAGTTTTTGATGTATAATTATATATATTGTAACTGATTTTTCCACCGATAAAGTAGAAGCCTCAGTTACTATGGGATCAACGAGGATTTCTCACCATCCTCCTCTCTTACCGCCAGGAGGGAGCCAGCTGGTGTATAACGGCAACCAACGGACCGTGGGGTAGGTTTCGGGAGCAATGGCCGCCGACGGCCATTTCGGTAGCGACTAGTTCAGTAAGAAAATGGTAGAGGGGCGCGGTCCACCATATTAGTTCCAAAACGTCACTCTGGCACCATTACTAAAATGTATATCGTTTTTAGTATTGACCGGGAGCGTAATAACCTCACCCCGCGGCGGCGGTTATTACCGTGATCATTAACTTTGGTTTAACTTACTCGCACAACCTAAGTCAATACGAGAACGAGGATATTCGTACCTCACAGGCTTTACCAAATATCCTCCTATTGCCTACTCACTCTAGTGCACCAAGTAGCCGAACATAAAGTCCATCCGCAGCCACGCTGGTCTTACGCCGGACCACTCTATGCATCTGACTACTCGATTATAGGTTACCCTGACAGTAAGTAACCACACTAGAGCGAGAGAGCGAGTGATATACAACGTCCTACCTATACAGCATAGCGACATCGTAAATCACCCCCGAGAGCATGCACCACGCATCGGGAGCTTGGTTGGACTCATCAGTGACATCAACTAGTTCCAACCTAGGACCCAGTTGACGTCATCGTCTAAGTCGGCTAACTCCACCAAGGAGTCATGCCAGCTTCACCAATGATATCAACTAGCTCTTCCATAGGAGCATGTCGACATCACCAAGTCACCAGCCAACTCCACCAAGGAGTCAGCTAGCTTCATCGGAGGCCAACCACGGACTGTCACCAGCGATCACCAGTTTTATGGACTCTCTATCCCCACTCCCGTTTGACCCACTCCATACGACCATCTGTGCGCACACCTCGATGCGACTCTCCGGTGGGGGTGTCGAAGTAGGGGATACGAATCTGTCGTAGCCAGGGTAGGAATCCGGATTATCCACTCATGGTGGATGTCTACCAAGTCAACACTGACATTCAGGCGAAAATGGATGTCACTACCGAGGCCACTCACAAACCGGTGGTATTAATTAGCGTCTTAGTCGATAAAACCCCTCAGACCAGACCTCTAATTATTTTCGGGAGCGCGAGATCTGCCAAATCTCGTTACAATATATATACAGTGGTGTTTTCGGGGACTACTTCATATATACAATGGTGGTTTCAAGGACATTTGGTGGTTTTGAGGACGGTCCCCAAAACACCATCTCAGGTAAAGGTGGTTTTGAGGACGGTCCTCAAAACCCCATTTGAAAAATATGCTTTAGTGGTTTTGAGGACTTTTTATTTTACCGGGTATAATTTTTATAAATTGAAATGTGAAGTAGGTAATACGGCCGATTTATCTTCAATTGATTCCATCTTAAACTATAAATAGTAATGATTCGATGAAAAAATTCAATTATTGACCAAAATAAGAATTTTTTCGTGTGTCCCTGAAACCTTCATTCCAAGAACATCATTTATCTATCTAATGGAGGTTTCAAGGACTTTTGGTAAAAAAGCACCATTACTGCGCTAAATGCATTTTTACGATTCAATTCAAACGGCAAACATGTGCTTAGTAAATTTTCAGTATAAAAAAAATATCACTATGCTTTATAATAATATTTAACATAATTATATCTGTTTTAATATTGCACGTTCCTGAAACCACCAAAAACTACCTTTTTTTCAGACAGAGGCAGTTTCGAGGACTTAATTTTTTGAACCCAATTCGATGGTACAGTCGAATTTATGAATTTCGATATGAATTTTCTGGCAATTCTCAATAAGATTTTTTCCTTTTCATGAAATTTATCGTTGGAATTGCAGTCGACTGGATAGAAACTGTTGATTCTACTTCAAACTAAATGTCCCCAAAACCACCATTTTAAGGATTTCATGTCTCCAGTTATTGGCAGTTTTGAAGACATTCTGTAAAAATAGAAAATGCACAGAAATATGCAGAAATAGTGTACTTGTTTTTAAGAATCGAAGTTTTGAGGACATATGCTAAAATTTGAATAATAAAAAGATATTATATTTGTTACGAGTTCTACTAAAGCTTTCTTTGTGTCCACGGAACGTAAAGATTTAGAAATTTCATTGAACCTTTCTGATAATCTCAAACCATACTCAAATCTAAACGGAATTAACGACGTAATTTCAAAACCTCCTCAAAACCACCATACTACGAAATTTTTTTAGTCGTAGAACAGTGGTTTTAAGGACTTGCAGCTTATACCGGAAATTACAAAATAAATCTTTCAAACTTAAAATAAGGGTATTCTTCTACTCTGTAATTTGTTATAGTTTTAATAATTTATTGGACGAATCGAATCATAAGGACGATCACGTAAAATCAAAATATAAGGAAATTCTCCGATGAAAACCACGTTGACTGGAAAGTCAGCCGTTCTGTATTGTTTTAACATGGAAAGTTGAGACAATCTTTTCCGGTTTTCCGGAACCTCAGAAATGATTGATCACCTTGAACCAGTAGCCTGAACCACGGGATATCCCCTTAATTTAGTAGCATTAGAAATTCTTAGATACCTTCGAAAAAAACGGAAAATGAATTCGTTCCGATAGCCATGACGAAAACAATGATTACCAAAATAGGTAATCAAAGAAAGATTGTTTCCTTTCTTACAAGTATTACTGAAACTTTCTTGGTGTCCACGCAACGTGCAGGTTTGGAAATTTCATAGAACCTTTCTGATAATCTCAAACCATACTTGAGTCAAAACGGAATCAACGACGTAATTATAAGACGTCTTCAAAACCACCATACTACGTAAGTTTTTTATTCGTAGAACGGTGGTTTTAAGGACTTGCAGTATAGTAGTTATATAGGGCCGATTTAAGGCCATGGTGAGGGGGTAAAGCTTGGTCAAGGGGGCAGGGGTCGGGGATCAGGGGCTAGGTCGGAGGTAGGGGGGCAGAAATCTCGAAGTTTCTAGAACTTTCGGGATGCATCTAGAAGTTTCTAGAAATTTCTAGAACCTTCAAGAAAATTCTAGAACATTCGAGATTTTCTGCGTAATTCCATATGATAATAATGATAATAAATGTTAGAAAAATAAAAAAATAATAAAAAAATAATAATTTATAAATAATAATGATAAAATAAATGATAATATTCAAATAATAATAATAAAATTAATGATAATTAAATAATAATAAAATAAAGTCAATGATATTTTATAAACGATGATAAAATAATTGATACTTTATAAATAATAGTGAGAGAAAAAATAAAATAACTCATAATATTAATTAAATACGCGCGTTACTATATATTGATAACGCGTGACCTTGCTTCTATAATTCACCTAACGCATTTCCCTCTCTACACTCTAAAGTTTACCCGCGACTATGTAACCCCTCTTTAATACCTTTACACGATCTTCCTCACGGCTGCAGCGCGATTCCCCCGATATATACTATGCGTGACCTTCCCCACAATCAAGCTATACGCGGCCGCTCCCTCCCATGTAACCCCGCGTCAAGAATAGTGTATGGATATGAAAAAAAAAAAAATATATATATAAATAATTTGTGTGATATTAATTCAAAATGTTTTTCTGGATAAATAAATTAAGAGATTGATCTAGAAAACTTTTAAATATATACTGCTGAACAAACTGTTTACTTGATTTTAATTTCGTTAAAAAAAGTCATCAAGTGAAAAGACTATACCCATATTCATTTTAAATATTCTGGACTGAACAATATTTATATGATAAGGTTATTCTGTCAGAAAATAATCAGCCTTCTTACATAACAATTGCGTACTCCAGAATATTTGAAATGAGTATGGCTATAATCTATTTACTTGATGGTTTTTTTCCAATGAAATATGAATCGAGTAAACAGTTTCGTCGCAGCAGTATTTATTTTGTTAGTTTTATCGGATTGATTTTTTTATTTCAGGTGTTATGTGAGACGGCTTTCCTGTTGAAACTTATCAAAAAACCTCCTCACATAACAATCAGAAAAAATCAGTCCAGGGACTTTGAAGTAAATATTATTCAAATTATTGACGCGATGACTTTTTTTCCTAGGAATCCCCTTTCTTTCATGAATATATGTAGGCCTTATAAAAGGTCTACATATATGTCACGCATCATTATAATTTCGACATCAGTGGTTGCCTCGTTATAACTCATAAACTATTAAATAAAAAAAAGAAACATGTCAGGGTAAGTATCAATATATTATATCTTATAAGACAGTGTCATCTTAAAGTAGTATCAGTTATATATTTTTTTAATTATTTTTTGTGGTTGATTAAATATTAGTTATAAGTTTATTATCCATTTTTTTTTTTTTTGAATTTTCAGTGATTGTTTGTAGTTTTATTTATTTTTGTAAACGAAAAAGTGTAACTGTTTTTTTATTTTTTGTGATTGATTATGATATATATCACGATGTTATCGATTGAATAGATACGAGTTATAAGTTTATTTATTTTTTTAATTTTTTTAATGAAAAAGTGTAACTTTTTATTTTGTTTTGTTTTTTTTTTTTTTCATGAAAGAATTGGATAAAAAAAGTGTTAATACTAGTATTTTAATAAAAGAGTGTGAATGGTATCTGGTTTTTATTATCGAAATTATTGAAAAGTGTATTGTCTTAAATTAGCTTCAGTTTTTGAAATATTTTTTTTGTGATTGAATGATTTTAGAAGGAACGGAACTAAATTAAGACTTTGGATAACAAAATTTTTTATTGAAAAATCGTGTTTATTTCAGAGTAATTGTTTTTATAGTTTTTTTTATTTTTTTATTTTTAATGAAAAAGTGTAACTTTTTTTTTTTTTTTTTTTTGCTTTTTTATGAAAAAATTTGATAAAAATGATGTCCATAATCGTATTTTAATAAAATAGCATATATTCATTTATTTATTTTTTTGTGTTTGAATGATATTGATCATTATTAATGTTTTTTTGTTTTTTTTTTCAATAGAATTTTTGATATTTTTAGAAGTACAATTGAATGATTTTATTGTGAATGTATAATTGAATTGTTGTAATATATGATTGAGGTGGGATCAGTTTCACTTTGTTTAAAGTATTTATATATTTATATATTTATATATATATATTTTTTTTTTTTTCAGACTTCAAGTTTCCTATGTGAATGATGAAGATCCAACCGTTAGCGCTTCGATTCCCTCACAATGGTTACATGAAGTCGAGCAATCGACTTTGGTTTTTATTATCAAAATCGCAAAAATAATTACAAAACCAGACAATGGAGTACAAGTTTTATTCGATAATAAAAATGTTCAATGCACAATGGAAAACAACGACATCTGTTTCACTTTGATTGAATAAATATGAAAATTAACAACAATCGATAATAATAATAATAATAATCCATATACAATATTTTTTTTTCGAAAAAAATTTTATCCATTCATGTAATTCATATATATAATCATACTTTTTTAGGGAATTTTAATTTCCTATTGTTTTCGCTTTTCTTCTGGCCCCCCCCCCCCCCACCCACGGTAGACACCCCCCCAAAAAAATTTCTAAGTCCTTTAATCTCAACCATGGTAGACACCCCCTCAAAAAATTTTCTAAGTCCCTTAATCTTAACCAATACGATATATATGGAAAATATAGAAAAGTCACTGAATATAAAGAAAAAAAAAGATAAATATGGGAAAATATCAGTAAATATAAAGGAGAATATAGGAAAATATCAAAGAAAAATCGGTAAATATAAAGGAAAATATAGAAAAGTGACTGAATATAAAGAAAAAAAAGATAAATATGGGAAAATATTAGTAAATATAAAGAAAAATATAGGAAAGTGACTGAAAATAAAGAAAAAAACGATAAATATGGGAAAATATCGGTAAATATAAAGGAAAATATAGAAAAGTGACTGAATATAAAGAAAAAAACGATAAATAAGAGAACATATCAATTATGCCCCCCCCCCCCATAAAAAATTTTCTAAGTCCCTTAATTAATCTAAACAAGATGAATATGGAAAATGAAGGAAAATATAGAAAAATAAAGAATATATAAACGAAAATATAGAAAAATCACTGAATATAAAGAAAAATACGATAATTATAGGAAAATATTAGGAAAATATGAGTAAACAAAAAAGAAAAGTATAGCAAAATATCATAGAAAAATCATATTTAGCAACAAGATTTTTCAACAAAAAGATTTAAAAAAAAATTATTAACATGATAAATTATTAAATATTCAAGTTAAACAAATTATATACGATCACTGGAGGATTAGTGAGAAAAATTGATGAACAATACCCATCAATAAATAATAAAGAAATAATGATACCAGTAGAAGCTAATATAAAATTCGATGACGATGAGGAAAATGAAAATATACCAAAAATTAATTTCGAGATTAAAAAAATACAAGGAATTGTACATCTACCAATTAATTCATTTGCAGGCAAAATAATTTTAGCAAAAAAAAAAAAGAAAACTATTCAATAATAATAATGACATTATTTAGATATCATCGCAATCATAATAGCAATAAATAAAGTGGAATTTATATATGCAATGTCAGGACGGTTATTGAAATGAAGAACAATAACATTAGTAGACGACAGTGATTATGAAGTAAAATAAAATTTGAATAAAAAAAAGTTTGATTAAACTAAACAAAGTTAATAAATTTACCAAAGGAAATATATTTTAGATTGAACTAACTTTATGGAATGAAGAGGCAGAAAATTTCTAGGGAAAAAAGGGTGATGTGATAGCATTAAAGGAATTAAAAATAAATGAATATAAAAAAATTAAAAATATAACGACGACTTCAGCAACAACTAAAACGTTAAATCCTGATTCAACCGAGAGAAAAAAGTAAATAAAATAAATACAATCGAACTCGACAATTTTGTAATAAATATTTAACATTGACAGGCTAAAATCATAGTACAACAAAATGAACAAAAACGGAGAGTTTATAAGGTTAGAAGAAAGCGATTCTGGACATGGAGATGACCCATTAGAAGGAACAAGCAAAATGAATGAAAATTAAATAAATTTTAGTTGTAACAATAATCATTGTAACGATAGAGAATGAAATAAATTTGTAGTTACGAATTTCAATATATATTAAAGAAGAAATTAAAATTCCCCCCGCAGGGAAGGCACAGTTGCTTCAGCAACTGTATGATCATTTTTTAGAAAAGTTTTTCGAATAAACATGCATATATAAAAAAAATAATTCTTTTCGATGATTTATTCAAATCTTTTATTTATGAAAAATATTGTTTTGTTTTCTTTTTTTAGGATGTATAAGTAAGTAAAAATAGAAATCTTTAAATTTTGTTTACTTAATTGTAGATTTATTTTTACTTTTTATAATATAATTTTTTAATATCAATCGCATCAAATATTACTGAATAATTATTTTCTAATTTTTTCAATTTTTCTAATTTCATCTTGAAAAAAAAATATTAATAATTTCTAAAAAAAATTACATTAATGTTTAATTATTTATTTTATTTATATCTTTTTATAACATATTACAGGAGTTTATATTTGATTGTATTTTCATATATATGTTTTTTAAATAGGAATGAACTCATATGTATTATTGAGTGATCCAGTTAGAACACGTAGTGCAAGGTGATTTCCATCTACCAAGTTTTTTAAGCTGCTGAATTCTGATTCGTTTTCGAGAAATACCGGAATCCGGTTTGGTAGAAAAACATCAAATTCTCGATTAATGGTTGCGATGACTTTTACTCCGAATTTTGTATTAGCTTTTCTCAAATTGGTGATTTTGTATTCAGCCCCTGGTGTTAAATCAACCATCTTCTTTAATCGTACATTACCAGGCAGTGATTTGGTTAAGTTTTGATAAATCCATCTTCTATAAGAAAAAAAAATTACGAAATGATAATATAAAGGAAATAATAATAATCAAAAAAGTTTATATTTAATAAATTGATCAAAAAAATATATATATACCTTTGATTTGTTTATCTTAATGAATTCTGTTCGAATGCTTGAATTGATCTGATGCTCCGGTTCTTGATTTCACTCCTTTTATATTGAAAAAAAAGTTCTCGAATGTTTTTGAATATTCTGGAATGTTCTAGTATGTCTTTGAATGTTCTTAAGAGTTTTAGAGATCGCATCAGATTTTTTCATAGTCTGGAATATTCTCAATCTATCGATAAATATCGATCAATCGAACATTCTTGATTTATTTTCCGAATATTTTCGATCTTCCCTGAACATACTCGATTTTTTTTTCCAGAACATTTTCGATCCTTCAAGAAAATTCTTGATCTGTTCGGAACAGTTTTCATTCGAATGGAATATTCTTGTTTTTTCCAGAAGAAAACTTAGTATATATAAAGCTTGAGAAGTGTCTTAGATTGACTAAAATTATGGAGGAAGCATATAAAACTATTCGAACACCAGAACAAATAGAAAGTTGGTTCAAATTTGAAAAAAAAAATATTCGGCTTTTGAATAAAGCATTGAAAATTGGAAAGACAATTGGTGATAAATTAAGAATTCAAACCACGATTTCTCAACTTAGATCATCGAGTGAAAGATTTAAAAGTCAACAAAAACATGGTGCTGGTGTTGGATATATTAAAAAACTAAGTAACAGGGTGAAGTGGCTGGAAGGTGATTCAGCATTTTAGGGACGAATACGATCAGGAGCTATCGTCAATCTTCAACATACTGATATACATTCATTTTTAGAGGATGCTAAAAAGATGACAATTAACCGTTCAAAGAATATTATCAAAAATCATGAAAATTTGAAAGTGAATGGTGATTTAGCTTGTAAATTTAGAATTGTAAAAAATGGTGAATCTATCGATGAGACAAAATATTTCATTACGAAAAATTAAGTGATTCTACCAACTACTGATTTGAGTAATTGGTTCAATGATAAATTGACGAATAAATTTCTCACAAAAATTGAAGATTTTCAAGAAAAAGATTCTGGTTGGACACTTAGAGCAATTATTAATCTAATGGTTAATATTAATCGTTATGAGCCACTGAGAGGTGGTTTATCAACATTTATCGAATTACCAAAGAAAATCCAAGCAAAAAGAGCAGTTGTGAATATAAAAAATAATGATGAGTACTGTTTTTTATATGCAGTCACAGCAGCTCTGTATCCAACTCAATCACACAGTTATCGTATGACGTCATACCCAGATTTTAAGACAATTTTAAAATATGATGGTATTGATTTCCCGATAATATTACGTGACATTCCAAAATTTGAGATTATGAATGATTTATCTATCAATGTTTATGATATTTATGATAAATGTGAAATAGCACCAGTATATTTGAGTAAACATAAATCATCAAAACCCACAATTCATTTACTTATTATGAATAGTGGATTGTCAACTGATGAACCAATATTTCATTTTGCTTGTATACAAAATTTATCACGACTTGTCAGTACACAAATTTCAAAAAATAATCATAAAAAGTGGTTGTGTGATCGTTGTCTCTGTCATTTCAAAATTGAAAATTCGTAGAAAAAACATTTAGCAGATTGTGAAAATAACAATAAAGTGAGAATGATTTTACCAGAAGAAGGTGAAAATATATTAAAATGTAAAAATCATCGATTTGAAGAACCAGCACCATTTGTCATCTATGCAGATCTTGAATGTATTTTAGAACCTGGAAAAAATGATTCAGACAATCATGTACCGCACAGTGCTGCATATTATTTTCATTGTACATATAACAAATCTCTGTCAGAATTTATGATACGACGTGGTCCTGATTGTATAAAGTGGTTTGTCAAAGAACTTAAAAAAAGAACTCAACAAGTAAATGACATTTTGAATAATCCAACGCCGATGAAGCCTCTTACTCGAGAACAAATCATGGATTTTCAAACAGCTCAAATATGTCATATTTGTGAAAAAGAATTTTTACCGACAGACATCAGACACCATGATCACTGCCATTACCGAGGCCATTATCGTGGAGCAGCTCATCCTGGATGTAATGTCAACTATACAGATTCACATACACTACCAGTAGTATTTCATAATCTCTCAGGTTATGACTCACATTTTTTTTTGAAATCTCTAGCAAAGATGTTTGAAGGCTCAATTAGAATTTTACCAATCAACAAAGAAAAATATATATCTTTCACAAAAGAAGTCAAGTATCCATGTTCAAATGAAAGAGGTAACCGACTAGTGAATTTAAGATTTATCGACTCTTATAGATTCATGGCAACTAGTCTTGATAAACTGGCTTCAAACTTGTCTGATGATGATAAAAAAATTACTAAACAATACTGTGAAGACTTTGAAAAATTTCAGCTATTAAAAAGAAAAGAAATATTTCCATATGAATACATTAATAGCTGGAGAAGACTAGAAGATATAAAGTTACCATCAATTAACGAATTCTATTCAAGATTAAGCAAGAGTATCATTTCACATGACGACTATCAACATGCTGAAACAGTTTGGAATAAATTTGAAATTAAAACGCTTGGTGATTATTCAGATTTATATTTACGTACAGATGTTTTGTTATTAGCTGATATTTTTCAAAATTTCCGAAAAAACTGTTTGTCATCATACAACTTGGATCCTCTCTATTGCTATACAATACCAGGATTCTCATGGGATTGTATGCTGAAATGTACTGGTGTAGAATTGGAATTACTAACAGATGCTGAACAACTTTTATTTATCGAGAAAGGAATACGAGGTGGAGTAGCTGTATGTCCGAATCGTTATGCAAAAGCCAACAATCCATACATGGGTAATGAGTATGATACAATCAAAGATGACTCATACCTCATGTACTTTGATGTTGATAATTTATATGGAATGGCAATGTCACAACATTTTCCATACGGTGGCTTTGAATGGGACAATAATCATTGGTCTTTAGAAGACATTTTATCAACACCTGTCGACTCTACTACAGGCTTTATTTATGAAGTCGATCTTGAATATCCTGAAAAATTACATGAACTCCATCAAGATCTTCCATTGTGCTCAGAGCACAAAACACTATCTAATTCTAAACAATGCAAACTGATGACAACTTTTTATTCAAAAGAAAAATATCACGATTCTGTTGAAATTTTTTATAAACATTTCTCAATAATTGTTGTTTATTTTCTTCCGTAACATCTATTGGTTTCATCTTTATTGTTCTGTGTTTTGAATTATTATAATTTTCAAGCAGATGTGGTAAAATTTCTAACCATTTGTAGGATCCTTGATAAGTAAATTTTTCCCACATTCTATTCTTCAGTGTTCTATTGAAGCGTTTAACAATTGATGCTTTGAGATTGCTGTATGTTGAGTACATATGTATCTTATGTTTCTGCATAAGAGCTTCAAATTCCTTGTTGTAAAATTCTTTTCCTTGATCAACATGTAAATTTTTTGGAATACGTCCTTCATCAAGTACAGATTTCATCGCTGCTGTAACATCTTTTCCAGTTTTTGATTTTATTGGTATAGCCCATGCAAATTTTGAAAATATGTCAATAATTGTGAGCAAATATTTATAGTTTCGGTTAACAGACGTATAAGCTTGCATATCAACAAGATCTGCTTGCCAAGTTTCATTCAATCTTTTAATGTCAACACGACGACGAATATAATTCCTTCGAGCAGGTCTGTGTAGTTCATAAGCAACGACTGCTTTTTTATGATCCATTAGAACGATTTTCAAGTATCCTCAGACGATTATCCAAGATTGTCAGTTTTTTTATTATTTTAATCTCCAAATTTCCAATTACAGAGCTCAATGTGTTGAGTGATTTTTCAAAATTTAGTTTGAAATTATCAAAAGCTCTATTCGATGAACTTAATCTGGACTCCAATGTCTGAATGGATTCTATATTTTGAAGTGAAAGACTTTGTGCTGTCTCAAATTCAAGACGATAATTCTTACTGGACTCTTGAAATTGAGACTGAAAAGAATTTCCTATTATATTATTATTATCAACATCATCTCGTAGAGATTTATTTACTTGATATAAAATTCGTGTTTCTTCTTTTATGATTGTCTTAGTAATTTTAACAGATGTTGCATCATTCGATTCTACCGGATCAGTAACATTACACAATCGTTTATTATCTATATTATAATGTCCATCTGATGTTCGTTTGAAACCATCACCTGGAGGACCTCGAACACTTTGTAATGAATTTTTATTCTTCGATTGTCGTCCGAAAATATCAATACTCATCTTGACAGCTTATGAGCAACTGAGCTCAAGCCTCATATGCATATAAATTAATATACAATCCCAGCTTCCCTCAATTCTTCAATTATAGAAATGATTTCATTCGTATGACTGGGATTACCAGCTGCCTGCGAAGCCAATATCAATCGGAGACGATCTACAAGTTCGTTAGGATCATCCCAATGAACGTAGTCAAATTTGTTACTTTTTTTTGTAATCTTATAACGAGGTAACGATGCACCATTTTTTGTTGAGGATTTCATGAATGGTGAAATATATTTTTCATACTTGGTATTTGTTTCTTTTCTCAGTCCACCATTAGGTTTAAAATATCTATACTAAGCATTTGGCAATTTAATAATTTCAATAAAATTTTTTTTATCATCATTATTTATTAATGAGTCATCAACTTTATAATTGAAAAGGAGTTCCAATAAACCCGGCTTTTTTTGATAAGTTTCATCTTCAATGAAGATTTTGTTATTTTCAAATTTAATATTTGAGTTTCCAAACATAAGATTATTATCAAGTTTCCGTACTAGAAATTCTGTTGCTCGATTTTTACTGGCATCGACTTTTTTCATATATTTTTCGCTATTTTTCGAAAAAGAAGTATCTAGTGTAGAAGATGTTTGATCAAGTGACTTTCTTACAGAATCCTCATCAAACTTATCAAACGATTCATAAAAAACATCATTATCATCATCATCTTCCTCTTTTGCTCGTTCTTTTTTCACAACATTATTTTCAAGTTCATTCTTTCCTTCATTTTTTATATCACTTGTTGTTTGATTCACCAATTTTTCTAAAGGTGTAACAATAGGCTTAAATATATCACTTGCATATTTTTCTGAAACGTATTGATTCATTTTTAACATTTTATGTTTACGTCGTATTGCATCGCTAGCTTTTGTAATCTGATACCGATTATTTTTTTCTTTATCGAACATTTCACTCGTCATGTTGATGCTCTCACACTTACTGCATAACTATTTTCATTTTCAAAGTTCTTTTCAATTTATAGTGATAAAACAATCATATCCTTTACGATACCGGCCGTTATTAATTTCACTGTCCTTATCGAATCACTGTCTTATTGAATGTTAAAATTTCGTCTGAAAAGAAAGACAAGGAAAACAGGGAAAAAAACATCATTTGAAAAAATTATAAACCTATCAAAAGAATTTATTAAACCAGGAAAAAATCCTATCAAGTGTGCACTTGAAGGTGCACGTAATGCTATAAAAAAAGCAGGAGGGCGAGAAAGAATTCAAATGCCAAGTATTCTACCATTACCATCAAAAATAGGTGGTTTTTTTACCGTTCATAATGCCACTTTTCGCTGGTTTAAGTGCTGTTGGAGCATTGAGTGGGGATGCTGCTAGTATAAAAAAAGCAATAAATGATGCTAGTGCTGCCAAACGACAATTCGAAGAAAATAAACGTCACAACACAAAAATGGAAACAATTGCATTGGGTAAAGGTTTATATCTTCAACCACATAAAAAAGGAATGGGTTTATTCTTAAAACCAGCAGAAAACATGTAAAGCTACCACATCGAGCACTCACAAATATTGATCTTATAAAATATGCTAAAGCTATGAATATTCCATACTTTAGAGGAGTTTTCATGAGAAATAATTTACCAACTACTAAACCATGGAAATATGAATCAGCCATTATAAATCTTGATGATAAAGATGGCTCTGGTACTCATTGGGTAGCATATAAAAAAAGAAATAATAAAGTCATTTATTTTGATAGCTTTGGAGATTTACAACCACCTAAAGATCTCGTGAAATATCTCGATGTTGGTAGCATTCAATATAATTATCAGCAATTTTAAAATTATGATACAGTAATTTGCGGGCATTTATGTCTAAAATTTTTGACTGGAGAGCTATAAATACGATTACAAACAAAATTTGTTTATCAGTCATGGATGACTCATTTACGTTGACGTTGTCTGGAACATCATCAGTGCTAGAAGCACAGTATTATCCACCAATTGAATTATCATCTGAGAAAAATTATGTTGTCGGACTTGTCGAGTTACTTACTTTTCATTCGATACCTAATATTGATTTACATAACAATAAATTTTATATTGGTTATGAAAGTGAAATTATTTTATATATACCGACAGGAAGTTATGAAATCGAAGACATTGAGAAATACCTTCTGCAAATGGTCTTCATAAGTCTCAAACCAAATAATAGTGAACTGTGTTGTGAAATTAAATGTGATCGTCCGATAAATTTTATTCCTGAAGATTCTATTGGAAGATTATTAGGATTTTCACCTCAAATCTTAGAACCTAATGTAACTCATAAATCTGATTTACCAGTGACAATATTGAAAGTGAATGCTTTACGTGTTGAATGTAATATAACAACAGGTGCATATTTAAATAATCAACAAGTTCATACTATACATGAATTTTTCCCTGGTGTTCCACCAGGATATAAGATCATAGAAGTACCTTCACATGTCATTTATCTACCAGTTGCTGTCCGAGCAATACATCATCTTCAGCTAAAAATTGGAGATCAAGACGGAGATTTAGTAAATTTCCGAGGAGAAGTCATAACAATAAGACTAAAAATGTAGGACTCACAACTCTCATGAAAGGTTATGTATCACTCACACCTAATCAGAAAGCACTATTGGAAAATTCAGGCTGGACTGATTCTGCTATCAGTAATAATGCCCAAATTCTTTGATATATCAATACCATTGAGCTTACTACTTGGATTTGCTGAAGATTATCGTAAAGTGAATACTAATGCAAGACATGAACTCATTCTTACAAGATCAAATACTGATACCAATGCATACCTAAAAACAGCAGCAGCAACGGCAAAAATTGCTATCCAAAAAATAGAATGGGTTGTACCATATATTCAAGTCTCAGATAAAGTAAAAATTCAACTATTAAACTACATATCAAAAGATCCAGCTATTTCACTGAGTTTTCGAGCCTGGGAGCTGTATGATTACCCTCTACTTCCTGCAACTTCAAAACATATATGGAGTGTCAAAACATCAACACAACTCGAGAAACCAAGATATGTGATTGTAGGATTTCAAACTGCACGTAAAAATCAAGCTGATAAAAATGCTGATAAGTCATTTTGATCATTGCAATTTGCTAGATGTGAAATAATTTTCAAATTCACAATCCTATCCATATGGAAATTTGAGTCTTGATATGAGCAAGAATCAATTTGCTCTGCTCTATGATATGTTTACAAATTTTCAATTATCATACTTTGGGAAAGAGAGAGAACCATTATTAACAAAAACGGAATTTTTAAATCAAGCACCACTTGCTGTTATAGACTGTTCTAAACAAAATGAATTTCTTAAAAGTGGACCTGTGGATATACGTTTGGAAATCCAATCAGTCGAACAGTTTCCTGATGATACACCAGCTTACTGTTTAATTTTACATGATCAAATTGTAGAGTACAAACCTATCAGTGGTTCAGTACGAAAATTGGTATAAATAAGAGAGAAAAACGTGAAAATCTCTCATTGATCAATCGTCTTTTGGTGAAACAACACGAAAAATATTTAAAAGCAAAGATAAATCTGCTAAGGAAAATTCAGATAAAACTTGTTGGTTGAATGAAGTACGAAAATTGGTGTAAATAGGAAAGAAAAACGTTAAAATCTCTCTTTAATCAATTGTCTTTTGATAATACAATTTGTTTAAAAGCAAAGATAAATCTGCTAAGGAAAATTCAGATAAAACTTGTTTGTTGAATGAAGAAAAAGAAAAAAAATTCAATGAACCAAAGTCATATAATTGGGGAGAGAAGAAGCCAAATCAATATGAAAATATCAAATATGGAAGACTCAAGCATAATTAAGAATCAAGTTTCTTTCAATTCAACACCTAAAATTCATATGATGTATACATGGTTGTATGCATACAAGGCTGCACGACGTGGAGAATGGGAACAACTTGCTCGTGATCATGAACGTTTCAACTTGAGAATTCAACGATTGAGTGAAATTATCGATCCAATATTGATTAAAAAATGTGAAAAATTTTAAACAATATAAAAATTGAAATTAAAAATTAAAAAAAATTGATGTTTTTATTTAACCTTTATCAAATATATGAATGAGATAGAAAAAAATTTACAACAAAAAAATTATTTGAAAAAAAAGATATATTTATTTTTTCTGTTAAAAAAAATTATTCTTATATTTCATCTTCTATATTTATCTCTTCTTTTTCTTGAATGCGATTTTCTAATTTTTCAGTTTTATCCCACAGCTTGAATAACTCGCTTATAAGTTGTTCAAAGTCAGTACATGGTGATTTATTGAAATATTTTTCAACGAGTTGATGAAGATCTGTGACCCATGGTCGTTGTGTAGACAAAAAAATCAAAGGTGCTTGATTATTGTGACATTTCCCAAAAGCAACGTAAATCTTCATGAAAAGTCTTTAATTCACTGAATTTATCAATGTATGATGCATTTAATGATAAAAATTGTGAAAAAATTGTAGATTCACCCCAGCAATGTACTTCCAATAACCTTAAAAAAAAAAAAAAAATGAATTTTTGAAACCGGATGAAACATATCAATTCAAGATTATCAATTATGGATTTATAAAATATACTTACATCGATGTGTACCAGTGTTTCAAATTCAAAACGTTTTTTACAGCACAGTTTATATGTTTGATTTTTTCATATTCACATTTATGATTTTCATAAATAGGTATTCGTACTGTCTTCAAAGATGGACAACCGTAATCATGAAGATCAATCACTGGTTTTGAATAATCAAGAATATTTTCTAACCACTTTTTCTTTTCTAATCCTTTGACACATATAAACTCAGCCGGTTTTAAAATTTCAGTCATTTTTTTTCATGTTTTTTTAAATGATACATCACCGTCCCCCCACTTCAGACCATGCCAATTTCGTGTCAACTAATTGTTCATCAATTGATATTTCTGTGGTACATCTTTCCATGATCCAGGTGGTTTGAATAGTATATGATTGATTCGTTCATCATGCAAACTTATGCTTGCAAATTCTTTCACAACAAACTGATCAGGTAATTGAAATCCTCGAATGTCAACGATCATTGCCATTTTGATAAAATGTTATGGACAAAAGCGGTTGATCACTGAATTTTTGTTTTTTTAAATGTTTCAAGCACGATAAGTGTCGTAAGACTAATTTTTCAAACGAAAAAACTTGCATATTTATAAGACTCACCCCACCAAAGTAAGTAATCGAGACTATTCTAGAATTTTATTCAAAAATATTCGATATAAAACATTCTAGAATTTTCTCATAAATATTTCTGGTTGTAAATAAATTATTTTGTATGTTAATAAATGACGTTACATTTTAATATATGACATCATATTTTAATAAACTGATACTTCCATGAAACAAAATATTCAATATCACAATTTAATAATCCCATATGAAAAATATTTCCTGGAATATTTCTTATTATTGCCAACTATTTTAAGAAATATGACGTTATAAATAAATAAACATGGCGTCATTGAAGAACATTCTAGAATGCTCGATGACGTCATTTTGGAAGTTTCTAGAAACTTCTAGATGCATCTCGAAAGTTCTAGAAACTTCGAGATTTCTGCCCCCCTACCCCCGACCTAGCCCCTGATCCCCAACCCCTGCCCCCTTGACCAAGCTTCACCCCTTCACCATGGCCTTAAACCGGCCCTATATAACTACTCAGTATACACCGGAAATTATAAAGTAAATCTTTTTCAACTTGAAATAAGGCCAGTCTTCTACACTGTAATTTGTTATAGTTTTAATAATTCATTGGACGAGAGAAATGATTCATACAAATCAACAAAACTAAAGATGTGTGAAACTATGTTTTAGAGATTATGTTTTATACACGCCTATCCCTGGTTATCATTAAAAGATTCAGTTGTCGATGAATGGACTATGGGCAGTGCTGGGTAGATGGTCGATTTTTTAATTTAGTCGTGTAAATTACATGTAACAAACGCAAGAATTGTAAATAATGTAAATAACCTATACTTAACCTTCCCCAAAGCCAAGTAGCATTTCTAATTGTAAACAACATGTAAGTGTCATTGTTTGATATATTGCCCGTTAAGGGATTTATATCTGGTAATGATTTTAGGATAAGTAATTTAAATAATCAACACAATAATAATTTTTGTTTGTTATTGTTTAATTTTGTTAATTGTCGTGTCAATTATTATTTAAATTTTATATTATTATTTAATTTTCTTATCAAATTAATCTAATTTTATTTATTTAACTTGAGAATTTATTAAAGTTGATTTTTTTTGTATGAGCAAGTGACAAGAGAGAGATCCGTAGGCTGCGGGATTGCGAATGCAACTAATACTGAAAAAAGGTCCAGGACGCTAACCAGCTTCTGGGCCTTAGTATATGAAAATTCTGGAAAATTCTAGAAGGCCAAACGACGCTTGTATCACCAAGCGTTGCTTGGACACGACAAAACTTCCAAAATGTTTTTACATGTATTTTATTTTATTCCTCGAAAGACTGGGTCTTTGAGGTCAGCGGCCTAATCCTCATTGTCCTCAAACTGCAACAATTTTCTGATTACAAACGTTGTCAATTTTAGGGATTAGTCGGCATCGACTCGTGCCGTCAGAGGATTAGACACGCTGGCTCAATGTTTGTTGTATTTTAAATTTTATTTTTTATTTTATTTTGCATTTTATTTTATTTTCTCAAAAATGAATTTTACTTTTTTTCTCTCTCTCTCTTCTCACTTACCTCTCTTTCCGACGGAACATACTCCCCCCGTTGAGAGAGTACATGATCAACTCAAATATTGTATTAAAATTTAACTTATTTAATAGTTGATACATGATGATAAAAATATTTTTATTTAATAATTCGATATAATAATTGTTCCGTCGGAAAGAGAGGTAAGCGAGAAGAGAGAGAGAAAGAAAAAGATAAATTTTATTTGAGAAAAAATAAGTTTGAAAATGTAAAGTAAAATAAAAAGTAAAACACACAACACATTGAGCCAGCGGGTCTAATCTTCTGACGGCACGAGCCGATGCCGACTAATCCCTCAAACTGACAACGTTTGCCATTAGAAAAATGTTGCAGTTTGAGGACAATGAGGATTAGTTCGAATCTTTCGAGAAATTAAATAAATATATGTGCATTTTGAAGTTTTGTTAAGCGACGCTTATACAAGCGTCGTTTGGCCTTCTAGAATTTTCCAGATTTTTCATTACTAAGGCCCAGAAGCTGGTTAGCGTCCTGGACCTTTTTTCTAGCATCAGTTGCATTCACAATCCCGTAGCTTACGGAACTCTCTCTTGTCACTTGCTCTTACAAAAAATCTTTGATAAACAAATTAAATAATAATATAAATTTAAATAATAATTTAAAATAATGAAAATTAAAATTAAACGATAAAAAATATAAAAATTATTATTGTGTTAATTATTTAAATTGCATATCCTATATTTCATGACCAGATATAAATCCCTTAACGGGCAATATATCCAACAATAATTATCAGTATAAGTGCGATGTGCTTGTGCACCCATGGCATTCTTTTTAAGTGTACCCGGTTCTGTAAAAAGCTCCGGGA
The DNA here is from genome assembly GCF_014905175.1 of Aphidius gifuensis. Lineage (NCBI taxonomy): Eukaryota > Metazoa > Arthropoda > Insecta > Hymenoptera > Braconidae > Aphidius > Aphidius gifuensis. The sequence continues at coordinate 15,457,963 of NC_057793.1, forward strand.
AACCATGGTAAAACCTGGCCAGTACACTATCCTATATTACTAATATATTAATTAAAAACATATAATAATAAATTGAACGTGATTAGATTAATTATGACAATTGACATTGCAAAAAAAAAATAGAAAATACAATTAAATTAAATTTTAGAAAACTGGTAATTTAGAAAAATTGAAAATATAATCATTCTAATTATTAATTAAAATTCAGAAAATTCGAGAATCTCATTGACTGAATTATTGACCTGTGATGTTAGTTTAGAATGTCATGACTCTAGATTAAAATAATTACATAGTAATATGATCAACTGAATTTAGCATATTATACAGAAACATATCCTAATAATTATTATTATTATCATTATATTTATATATATATATATTTTTTTTTTAATTTAATATCTACTGGTTCCAATTCCTCCTGTTACAGATTACATAATAAGAAAGACAAAAATATTGGTAATTATTGGTTTGGAACTGGTGTGACGTCATTGAATGGCAGCGGGCACAGCAATGTGACTGATCTGGTGTAGGTCCCATTGGCCGTCTTCACGACTGCGGTTCTGACCCCTTGGTCAGCTCCTGGATATACCTCGATCACCCGTCCGAGTGGCCAACTAGTACACGGAGCATTTTTCTCCACCAGGAGGACTATTTCGCCAACCTTAATGCTAGCGATGTCCTTAGCCCATTTATGACGTTTCTGTAACTCGTATAAATATTCAATAAGCCATCGAGCCCAGAAATGTTATTTCATCTTGGTAATATGTTCCCAAAATGTCAGTTTATTATTCGGTGTATCAGTGCAATCTTGTTCCGGCAAGTTTCGAATAGGTTCACTGATTAGAATATGTGCGGGTGTAAGGACATTAAGGTCGTTCGGATCAGAGGACATCTGTGTGAGAGGTCTTAAATTTAAAATACTTTCAACCTCAGTGGTGAAGGTGGTGAATACTTCATATGTGAAAAGTGATTCACCTACTACCCGTTTGAGATGATGTTTAAATAATTTGACTGTGGATTCTTACAGTCCCCCTTGATGGGGTGATAATGGTGGAATAAAATTCCATGATATTCTTGGTATGTGTGACGCTCTAAAGTTATACACCAGATGTTGATGCTCATCAGAATTTAGTAAATTATATAATTCTTTAATTGATTTTTCGCACCGATAAAATTAGTACCGTTATCTCAATAAATTTTTAAAGGGGTATCCCCCACGGAAATATTTTATAAAAATTTTGCAAAAATTATATAAAAGTCATTTTATAAAATCACTTTGTAAAATATGTGCAAAAAAATTAAGAAAATTATGTAAAATATTTATAAAATTTTTATAAAAATTTCAATTTTTTTTTTATAAATATTATATAGATAATATATAAAAAATTTGTAAATATTTTATAAATTTTTTGTAAAAATTTCTAAGTTTATTTCGAATATTTTGACTTCCCCTCCCCTTCCCCCCCCCCTCTTTTTTTGTCAAATTTTTATAAAAGAATTTTTCAAAATTTCAGAAAATAATTTAAAAAAAAAAACTTTTCAACTAAGAATCGAACCCAGTCAATCTTGGTGATAAACGAGTGCTTCACCACGATGCCACATATCTTTTGAAAATCTGCAATAAAAATGTACATAAGAATAATACTTTTTCAATTTCAATTACTTTTCAGTTTTGTCCGTACTTTTCCATCGATTTCCATACAAATCTTTATAAGAGTAATCAGAATTTATTTTCCAACATATAAATATATAAGAATCGATGGAAAAGTACGGTTTAAACTGACAAGTAATTGAAATTGAAAAAAGAGTATTCTTATGTACATTTTTATTGCAGATTTCCAAAAGATATGTGGCATCGTGGTAAAGCACTCGCTTATCACCAAGATGGTCTGGGTTCGATTCTTAGTTGAAAAGTTTTTTTTTTTAATTATTTTCTGAAATTTCGAAAAATTCTTTTATAAAAATTTGACAAAAAAAGAGGGGGGGAAGTCAAAATATTCGAAATGAACTTAGAAATTTTTACAAAAAATTTATAAAATATTTACAAATTTTTTATATAATAATGAATTGTTTAACGTGCTATACTTTTTATTAGAAAGTTTCTTGCACGGTGCCTCTCCTTCTTTAAACATTTTCCAACCGTCAATTCCTACAACTCATTTTTGCGACAGGCATGGATGTCGACTTTGTAATGCGTTCAAACTGTACCCGATTCCTATTATAGCCCAGGGAAACCATGAAAAACCTGGGCAGTACAGCCGGCTTGCGCCTACCACTCGATACATGGCGTCGGTGGTTGGGATCGAACTCGAGACTCCTGTCTGAAAGCCCGAACCGTTACCGCAGTGCCATATCGTTGGTCTTACAAATTTTTTATATATTATCTATATAATATTTATAAAAAAAAAATTGAAATTTTTATAAAAATTTTATAAATATTTTACATAATTTTCTTAATTTTTTTGCCCATATTTTACAAAGTGATTTTATAAAATGACTTTTATATAATTTTTGCAAAATTTTTATAAAATATTTCCGTGGGGGATAGAGAAGTATTTTCAAGGCCACGTGAAACTATTAAAACGACCAAAAAAAGCCACACGGCTTATCTTTGAGACTGGAAACCACAGAAAAACGTCTAAAATAAAGCCTCTGATTGTCACAGGTTTTTCATGTGTGCTGGTTATGGCAAATCGGCTGGGTAAGAACTCGTGGTTTGAATAATGTATCTCTTAAAAAACAAGATAAAATAATCGTAATGACTGTAAATGCAATATTAAACTTTAACGATTTAAAGTAGAAAAGTGTGTTTATTTAATCAAATAAATCTTATTGATTATTCCAAAATCCTTAGGGTATGCAAATGAGTTAACGATTTATTAAGTAAATAAAACTTGAGGTGACAATGTTCAACTGGGAAATTCCATCATTCAGAACGACCAGCATTATTTATTGGCAAAAAAAGGGCTCTGAGCCAGACTTGTAACACGAGAGTGGTCTTCTCGTTCCTTCTAAATCTGGCATTACAAGCTCGAAATAAGACTCCTGAAAATGTCGGCTGCCTGGCTCCAACTATTTTCAGCCAACTCTCTCCCATGTTGGGACTTGAAAATCTTCCTCACTCGGGCTGTTGCCTTAAAAAACACGAAATATGAGGCACGTTAAAAATAATAATAATTCGTGTTTTTTTCAATTTTCAAAAATTAATATCTCGGCCGTATGACAATTACTTTGCTTTAGAGTTTAAAATTAACTCAATATAAGAAAAATAAAAGTATTAAACAAACACCAATCAATTATGAGTTGTTTTAATTATCGATATTTTACCTGTCTTACCTGTGGACGGACGACAAAGAAACGGCTTGACAATAGGTGTAACGTGCTTTGGGTATAAAAAACTATCATTTAACGGGTGTTTGTACAAGGCCGTTCTGTGGTGGTTTTTTTCCGACAGCTTACCGTCTATTATGAATAATAATTTTAGAAACTTCATATTGTCTTCTGGTTTTGTTTACAATAAATTTTGTTGTCGGTAATGACGCATATCCAACTATCACACATCCCTACCCTTTCGTACACTCATGTACTGGTTGCTATGGTTTGATTGATCGGCTTTTCGAAATCCAGAACCACAACAAACGTAGTAAATCTTTAGAATACAATACTATCAGAATAAAAAAAATTCACAGTATACGTGGTATTTGGGAAAGAACAATAGCAAGCTTGTATTGTGGAGAAATGTCTCTTGTACTATCTAGGGTTGATTACCTGAGTGTTGGAATAACATCTCGAGGAACAACAAAAGTTTTGCCATCTTTCGATCCCAAAATTTCACAAAAATTTGCTGTTGGAGATCACGATGGAGTTCTACAAGTGTACGGTGCGTAAATAACTTTATAGCAGCTTTAAAGTATCATCTATTAGAGTACAATAAAGAAAAAATTTTTTTATGCTTATTCATTCATTTATTTTTACAATTGTTAAGGCCTGTACCGAATAGCATAGTTTTTTAATCAAGTTCTATGGCATACACTTTGGTCAATGGACATAAAGGTAGGAAATTTGGCAGCATATTTAACATTTTCCGAATAGTTCTGCTAACTTTACAATAGTCTTTTTCAATATAGTTAACATTAAGAAAATACAATAATTCTGCTTGGCGTTGTTGATAAAGTTGTTTATTCATCATGTACACATATAACTGGTACATATATATATATCGATCGGCTGTCAATTATCGAATTGTCAACGAATAAGAAAAGTTATATTTTTATTTATTTTTCCTGTTTCTACTGGTTACTACAGAGGTTATTGAGCTGAAACCTTTCAAAAAAACGATTATAACGCTGCCCTATACACGGAAAGAATTTTCCCCAAAAAAAAAAGTTAAAAATTTTTATAAAATCTGAGGGTAACCCCGAAGTGACGGAACGGGTTACCATCACTCAGATTTTTTGAGTGTATCTTTAAGAAAATCTCGGGGTTACCACTTGAAATCGTTCGGCTCAATCGCATAATATAAGCACTTATTTTTTCTCAGTGGACCCACGGCAGTATCTTGGGGTAATCCTTAGTATTTTTACACTCAGAGAAGGATAAGTTAACAGTTAACATACCAATATGTTTACATTAAACATACAAAAGTTTAATGTTAAGATATATATATTAACAATAAACATAGATATCTTAACTGTTAACATACGTATGTTTATAGTTAACATACGTATCTTTACGCGGCTAAATATTTTGATGCGCCAGTCTACTTCTTGTAATCTTTTTTTTCTGACATTATATTGTGATACTATTCTAATTGTAATATAATATAATATGTACTCGTGTTGTCATAAATTTATTTAAATTTAGTTTTTTTGTAAATTCATTCTTAATTTTACATTCAATTTTCATATTTACATACGTAAATGTCTTCAACTATCAGCCTAACCTTCAAATTGTGTCAATTACAGATATCTTAATAGTTAACATACGCATATTAACTATTAAGATACGTATGTTTAATGTTAATATATATATTAGACCTGTCCAAAAAAAAAGAATTTTTTTTTTTTGTACCCTCCTGAGGTCTAAATTTGTTCTTTATGATGACACAAAAAAAAAAATAAAAAAATTTTTTTTTAGAATTTTTTTTGAGCCTGCTCATCGGGTTTTTGTATTTCCCGTTTGATTAACACGCGCGCGTATGGCTGTATATCTTTGACTTTACATAACTCAGTCAGTTTTAATCCTAGAGAGTTGATGTTAGTCTCATTGTTTAGCTCATGAAAATACCTTCAAATTGTCACTGTACATTTTTTTTGTACTGTTAATAGTTTTGTTTCAAGAAAACCTCAAAAACCATGACTTTATAGGTATATGCAATTTAACTTGTAAACGTATTTTATTATTATTATTAGTAGGATAAGTATTATTATTCGAAAGTATAAAATTGTTGAGCTTGATAAAGAAAAAAATTTTTATGTTAAATAAAATATGTTTAGTAGTTAAATTGCAAATCATGATTTTCAAGCTTTTTTTGAGACGAAAAAAAAAAAACAGTACAAAAAAAATGTACAGTGACAATTTGAAGGTATTTTCATAAGCTACAAAATGAGACTAATATCAACTTTCTAGGATTAAAACTGACTGAGTTATGCAAAGTCAAAGATATACAGCCATACGCGCGCGTGTTAATCAAATGGGAAATACAAAAACCCGATGAGCAGGCTCAAAAAAAATCCTAAAAAAAAAATTTTTTTATTTTTTTTTTGTGTCATCATAAAGAACAAATTTAGACCTTAGGAAGGTACAAAAAAAAAAATTCTTTTTTTTTGGACAGGTCTAATATACAGACTGTCCCATTTTAATTAGATAATGGATTTTTCTTGAAAAATATAGCTCAAATTGAAAAATGATTCAAGTAGAAGTTGTAGGGTTTGGAGGGGGACCCATAAAAAAAAAAAAAAAAAATTCAAAAAATTCAAAATGGCGGAGTTTCAGGTATTAACATAGTTTTTTTAAATGGATACTGTATTTTTTTTTTGCACCAAAATGTTTCTTACTCCAAAACTAACAATTTTTATTTGAAAAATTTTTCGATAAAATCACTTTTTTTTCGGCCCGATTTTATCTGTTGATGGATTTTCCTAAAAAAAAAATGGCTTTGATTTGAAAATGATATTTGGAAAAGTTGTAGCGTTTAAGAAGACAAACACGAAAAAAAAAAAAAATTTGGTAAAAAATTCAAAATGGCGGAGTGAGAAGCATGGATAAAAAAAATGGACTTAGCCAAAAAATTTTATTTAGAAAAAGTGTTCATCTTGATGCGAACAATTTTTTAGTAAAAAAAAATTACACCTAACCTCAAAAAAAAAGATGTTTATCAATGTTTATACTTTAAACTCCGCCATTTTGAACTTTTGAAATTTTTTTTCGTGTTTGTCTTCCTGAACGCTACAACTTTAAATATCATTTTAAATTTGAGCCATATTTTTGAGGAAAATCCATCAACAGACAGGGCCGAAAAAGTGATTTTATCGAAAAACTTTTCGAATAAAAAGTGTTAGTTTTGATGTAAGAAACATTTTGGTGCAAAAAAAAATACAGTTTCCATTAAAAAAAACTATGTTCATACCTAAAACTCCACTTTTTAAAGGTTTGAATTTTTTTGGTTTTTTTTTATGGGTCCCCCTCCAAACCCTACAACTTTTACTTGAATCATTTTTCAATTTGAGCTATAATTTTCAAGAAAAATCCATTATCCAATTAAAATGGGACAGTCTGTATATCTTTGATGTAAACTTATCAGCCACCACCCATTTTAACATGGCATATGTTAACATTAAACAGGATATGTTAACTGTTAACATATCCTTTTCTGTGTATATGTTTTGTCGTTAATCGTAAACAATGACTTTTTCTCAGTAGCCCAAAGGAAATATCTCGGGGTAATCCTTATATTTTTGTGTTTTGTTGTCAATCATGAACAATTACTTTTTCTCAGTGGCCCAACGGAAATATCTCCGTCATCACTGGTGAACAATTACTTTTTCTCAGTGGCCTGGAGTCAAAATCTCGGGGTAATCTTTATATAAACTCAGTTTCAAAGCATTTCTTTGCATGAAAATTAAGGTATGTTAAGGTTGTCTTGTATCGTGATTTAAAAAGATTAAGAAATCAGTATTTTGGTAGAGAAATTAAGGTATATTAGGGTTGTTATGCAATAAATTGTTAGCTGGGGTAATCTTAAGGTAGGTCTAGAAAATCAATTCCACAGCAGTATTTTTGCGAGGAAATTAAGGTATGTTTAGTTTATATCACAACATGATAATTCAATCATTACGAAAATATCATGTAAGCTAAGAAGTTCAGGTATATTAAAGAAGACGCTAAAGCTAGCATCAAAACATTTAAAGACCAGGGATGCATTGAGTGGTTGAAGGGCCCCGTGAACTCAATAAATAAAAAGTCATATAAAAAGAAAAGAAGCAATAAATACAGCAGAGAAAATTAATGAAGGTCTAAAAAACAGCTGAGCCAAGCATTTCAACCCCCTATGTCATGTTCTAGGGGGTAAAATTAAGGTACACAATATATTTATACAAAAAAAATTAATTTCTCCGAAACTACTAGTGGCTATCTCAAAATTTTTTTGCCGTAATTATTATCGATGTAATTCTAACCCCCAAGAAAAATTTCAACTCCCTAGCTCGTGTTTTAGGGGGTGAAATCAAGGTACACAATATATTTATACAAAAAAAATTAATTTCTCCGAAACTACTAGTGGCTACCTCGAAATTTTTGGCTGTACTCATAGATTCGACAAATTGCTTGGTCAGGATAGCATCAGGTTATCTCTATTTTATCCTTAATATGGATAGCCTGATCCAGTCTGGATCAAGACTGAATCAAGAAAAAATTATTTGCATTGCTAGCAATAAGTAAAAAAAAAATGGCGTCTTAGCATTTATTTTACATATTTTATTTTATTAAGGTACCCCTTGGTTTTTTTTAGTTGGCGTTTTCCGTTACAAAAAATAGAAAATTTTTGACACGTTTTGAAATTATGATCATTTTATGGCTTACATACAACAGCATTTAACAAGTTCAATATTACGAAAAAATTCTTGTTATAATTTTTTTTTAAATAAAATTAATTGGAAAAAACTCATTGAGAATGGTGAGTACACTGTAGGGATCTTCGATTCTCGGCGATTTTTTAAGTACTCGAGTAGTGGATCGATTCATATTGAGTACGAGTATCTGATTCTTTTCAGAGCCGAATAATCGATCCACGATTCTTTTTCACCGGATATCGCGAAAAGAATCGGTCTTGTTATTCGCCGTTTTAAAGCGCATTATTCTAGGTTTTATAAACCTAGGCCATCTTTTTTCATTTATTTTGACTCTTTTTTAATATTAAAATTGAAAAAAAAAAAAAAAAATTAAAACGAAACAACGAAGTTATAACCTCAAAATTTAGTTTGTATTTGTATATCGTAATGTTTAATGTTTAACAAGATGTTTAATGACTTTTTTAATTTTTCTGATTTGTCAATTATAAAATATTGGATAATAAATATAAATATAAATTTCAATATAAATATTAATATTATTTAATGAAATTTCATGTTTAATAAATAATAATATTTAACTAATTAATATTAATATTTATAATATTTTCTTTTTTTAACATTATATTTTTCATTCAATTTGATTGGTTTTTTTTTTCTATTAAAATATTGTTTTTATATAAAAAATATTGTATAAAAAAGAAAATAATAAAAAAATAATTATAATAAGACGATTTTTTAATCGATTCTTTATGAATCGAGTACTTTTCTTGACAATATATCGGCTACCCGATTCATACAAAAAAAAAAATCGATTCTTGAAGATCGACTCTTTTTTTAAGAATCGAAGACCCCTAGTACACTGAACCAAAAAAGTCTTTCATAATTCCAAACTTGTGAACAGTATGTCCAATAATTATCTAAGCTATTTATTGAAGATAATTTCAAAACGTGCCACTGATAATTTCCATTTTTTATAACAGAAAGCGCAAATTAATGAAAAACTGAAGGTACCTTAATAAAACAAAAATTTTCATTAAATAGGAAGACGTCGTTTTTTATTTTCACTTATTACTAACAATGCAAATAATCACCCGAGTGGAAATTGAATCCGGCTTGGCCGGATCCTGATCCGAATCGGATCGAGTATGGCTAAGGTAATCCAGATCCGGGTTTCCTGACCCTTTTCGAATCCGTTATGGCTAAGGCTAACCGGATCCGGCTTTCCTTATTCTTTCTTGATCCGAATCGGATCCAGATTGCCAGACTTTAATTGGACTTTATTTTTTTTTTCAAAGTTATCTCCGGGTTCAGTCAGGTTTGGCTAAGACTAACCGGATCCGGTTTACCTGATTTGAAACGGATCCAACTTAGAAGTTTTCGAAAAAAAAAAAAAATTAATTTCAGAATGTCATTTTATTTTTTGATAATATTAAATACATTGTTGCATATATATAGTATTAATCATATCAAGTTTTTCTATTGTAATTTTTAAATAACTTTCTACGCTTGTAAAGGACTTTTGATTTTATCGATTCCATGTACGCCGCCGTGGTCAATAGGATAGAGTTGCCGACTTTGAACAGAATAGCCCAGAGATCGATCCCCGCATTATCCGGAATTTTAGTTTAGTTCAGGTTGAATTGTCTAAGATAGAATTATATTTAATAATGATTGTTGAAAAAAATAATTAAAAAAAGCATATATTTTTTTTTTTAATTCAACATTTTTTTAAAACGAAATTCGGATCCAGTTTATGCATAGAATCGGATCCGGTTTAAATGTATTTTTGGATACATAATTTGGTATCCGATTTAGCTACGGTGTTCTTCTTGTAACTGGTTCCGGTTTGCCGGATCTGATCTGGAGCCTAGCCGGCGTTACATTTTCAGGCTAGCCGGATCCGATTCGGATATGTAATTAGGTAAACCGGATCCGACCTGGATCCGAATCGGACTGAAATTTCCATACGGGCGCATTTAATAATAATTTTCACGTGAGTTGATGTTTCTAGGCACTATAGCCTATTAGTACTAATTTTCGTCGGCTAGTTTCAGCCGCATTATAACCGATTTACAAATTTGAACAAAAAATATAAAAATTCGATCAAATTGCGAAAGAAAGTCCACTACCTTTGCGTGTACGATAATAATCGCAATCAATACAGCTCGTCAAAGAGAAAAAAATGTCTTAAGAAAATTTTCGATATCTCGAATATTTTTCGAATTATGATAATTTAAAAATTTCGATATGTTGATTTTTTATTTTTTAATTTTAATAACGACAATCGATGAAACTCGCCAAGTTGAAAAAAAACCCGAATAGAAATTTCCATGTCTCGAATGGTTATCGAATTATCCATACATATTTCTAAAAATGTATCCGGTTTCAGAAGGGATTGTGAAGGAAAAGATGTAGCTAAGTAAAAAATCTAGCTGAGTAAAAAATATAGCTGGTAAAATTATGTAGATATTGTGTGTTTGTCTAAAAATCTAGCTAAGTAAAAATATAGCTAAGTTAGAAATATAGTCAAGTAAAAAATGATATAACTCGAAAACTATTTAAAATATTGAAATTTTTATGGAGACTTTTTTTTTTTTCTTGACGAGTCTTATCGATTGCACTTATTATTAAAAAAAAAAAAAGAAAATTTTTAGTAACGGATTCGTTCTATTGAAAATTGAGAATTTTCAAAACTCCGGCGAAAGCCCGTGTGGTTCCTCTTGATTATTCCAAATTCATTTTAGTTTCTTTTTTTATTGATAATTTTAAATTATATGATTAAATATTTTTTGTTTTTTTCGCGCTGTTTTTCACCAGTCAAATTATGTACATAAATCAAAATACAGATGAAAAAAATTTGAGGTTATACCACTTGTAATTAATAATTTTATTAGATTCGTTCAAAAAAGAAATCAATACAAATATAAAAAAAAATAAATTGTTCAATTTACTTTTTTTTCAACTAAACAAATCTTTTTTAGAACCATTTTGTTTATTACTTTTATTTATAAAAATTTGTCCATGGTAGTTTTTTTTTTATTTTCAATAACATGATAATTTAAATAACTATTTTATCGATCAAGCAAATTATAAACACAGCAAAGAAAGTTTTACGCATGCGCTTTAAACTCTTTTTTGAAAAAAAAATGTTTAAAATAAAAATCGGTAATTGTTTATATTTTGGATAACTTTTGAACAAATTAACATAAAAAAGTTTTATTGAGCTCAAAAAATTTGATATGAAATTCCTGAGAGCCACCCTGTCTTGATAAAAATCGCTAAAATCACTCCTTCGTTACTATTTTTCAACTGTAACATAGAGGATGATAGTGATTGTTATAAACAATTGCTGATATCTAATTAACAAATGATCAGAGCAAATTTTATCAAGAGAGGGTGGCTCTCGGTATCGAAAAGGCAATTAATTTGAGCTATAAACAAAGCTTGTAAGTTAAAATTTTAAAGAGTTCTGCAAAATATAAAAAAACAGCAATTTTGTGTTTTTGTTTATTAACAATCTTCCAACGACATTAAAAACAATTTTCAACTCGATTATTATAAACTCCGTCATTCTTAATATCCTGGCAAAAAATCGCATCCATGATTTGTTCTTAGTTTTCTTATTATTTGACTTTGAAAATTATACGGTGATCGTTTTTTGTTAATAACAAATTAACTAACAATTGAAATTACTTTTAGTGAGTCCCCGGTTTTAGTATTTTCATAGACAAATAATTTGGTCTTAATACGATTCTTCTAACTTTATTACTTTACAAGATATGATCATTTTAAAAAAAACGTGTATGAATTCAATACTATTATAGGCTTCGCCTACGTAAAAATCAATACATCGAAATTTTTAAATTATCATAATTCGAAAATATTCAAGATATCGAAAATTTTCTTAAGACATTTTTTTCTCTTCGACGAGCTTTATTGATTGCGATTATTAAATTTTGGAATTAATCGTTATTTTAATAACTATACGATATATAACCGATAAATAGCCGTTTTTTGATATTTTAACTCGATTTGTAACCACTTTGCGCACTCGTAGGAATTTTTTCCGTATTTTTCCCGTAATCCTGAGAAAATTTCCTATGAAAAATCAACAAAAAAACATGTTGTCTCGGATATGATAATATCCCCCCAAAAAATATCTTTTAAAAAGCGTGGCAAAAACATAACACGTATGGAATGAGCTCCGCATAGAATAATTTTTATAAAAATATGTTAACAGTTTCAATATGTTAAGAGCTTTCCAACGGCGCGATTCCATTCCGGTTTTTTATTGGTTTTAGGAGAAAGATACACAAAATACTTTGTATTAGTAAAATTAAAAGTTGTAGTTTTATGATAGGAAAAAAAGAAAATTTTTCAACTTTCTCCTCGCTGTTTAATTTTAGGGGAACAAATCAAAGTAATTAGTGTACAAAGCAAAACAAATCAAAAGACTTGTAATGAGTATTTTGTAATTTTTTTACACGACATACGGGAGATACAATCTGGATTCACATGACTCGCAATTTTCGTATATTTTAATGAACAATAAAGTACTACTAACTGCCAATGAGTTTATTTATATGAAAATATAATTTTCACTTACTTGTGCGTGGATGAACAAAGAACTTCTTCTTTCCAGAAGAGAAGTCAGATATTTACCATTACTTGATCCAGCAATTTCTTCACCTGTTTCTTCAGAATTGTCAGATTCCTTATTTATTTTTCTTTTACGTATACGATCTGCAGCAATTATATATGGAAGGAGTGACAAAATAATGGCATCCTTATCATCTGCAAAAATTCAAAAATAACCTTACTGGTGATTTATTTTTGCACAGTTAAAACCGTGCGAAGATTTCATAGTATATAGAAATTTTGACTGTTAAATATTACTACTTGAAACAGATAAAAGTATAAAATGGAATCAAATTATCTTATGGTGTGCTAGTCCTGAAAGATGTTCCAAATTCACGAAATCTTTTTTATCTTTTATTTTATGAGATATTTTTTTCAAAAGATCTTCGAGATAACTTCTTATGATTTCCCATCTTTCGAAAAAAAGCTCACTTTTTCCAGGAAATTCACGTTCAAAATCACTTTGTAACTAAAATAAAAGGAAATCAAATTAAATTGAAAAAAATGCATTAACGGACGACCTTTGGTCTTTTATCAATTGGAAATTGAAAATTTCCAAAACTCCGGTGGGATAGCGCGTTTGGTTACATCATTTTTGGTCCAATATTATTCACCATTATTAGATATGTAATATGTATAAAAATGTATAAAATTGAATAATTAAATTCTTAACCTTACAATTGTTTATAATAAAAAAGATAATGCTTTTATTGTCAATAAAGGTGCCGCCATCTGTCATTCAGTTTTTACACTGATTTGCCTTTGTAATTTGTATGGGGAAAAATAAGGAATTATAGGAAAATCACTAAAATTCCGTACCGCTATCTGCCGCTGAATTTCGACAACTATCAAAAAAATTATCAAATAACCACTATCGCAATTGTTTAGATCTTTATTAATTGATTAACTAATCAATGAAAAGAGCTCGTACTACCGTCAAAAAATTCATTGAAACATTTTCTACAAGTTACCTAGATAAAAATGGTCAAGAAATAACTCTTTTGTGGTTTATTTCATTGTATAAAGCACTTACTCGGTTTTTTTTTGTAAACAATTGCTGATTATAACTAAACTAATTGTTGAAAAAATTCCGAGTTTAGCCTTGATTGTAGATTTTGGCATGTATAATCTATTAAAACTAAAAAAAACATGTAAGATGATTTTTAAAAAAGTTCTGTAATTTCTAAAAAAAAACAGATATTGGTTTTTGTTGAATAATTAAATGAATTCAACAAATAAAAATAAAAACGACCTTTAAAAATATCAATTTCGTTTCGTACTTTATTCTGTCAAATTTTCGCATCCATGATTTTTGCTTAGTTTTCTTAATATTTCCCTTTGAATATTTTTTTAAAATTTTGTTTTGTAATTTATAGTCTTATTATTCATCTCAACAATTTTATTTTTATCAGAGGCTGTGGCTTTTGCTAAAATCTTTCATTTGAGCCTAATATGAACAGTCTATCTTAATTATTATAGAAACTATGAGTGGTCTTTCGTAAAAATAAATAGGAATTTGTTGGTTAATCTTTAAATTCTTCGCCAAAATAGCAACTGGGTCAATAATACTGTGAGATAAGAGCCTTTGACTGGGCACACACTTTTTACGTAGGCAAAGCCGATAGTGTTAAATTCACTTGCGTTTTTTCATCATTACTTTTTGTCTTTGTCGCTGTCATCAAGCATAAAGTAAAATATAAAAGAAAGTAATTTCTAGTTCAATATACACCAACTTAGTTAACTTCAAGATATCAGTTTGTTCTGGCAGTATATAGCTATGAAAATTTTCATATTTGTGACATCTAATGATTTATCCATGTGTAAATTTCATTAGATATAATATGAGAATTAAATTCAAATACTTTGATAACTGAGATTTCAAATCAAGGGTAATAATCAGAATTTCTATAATTTCAGAATTCTGTTGTTTCCGGATTTCATAATTTTCAAGATTTTCATATTAAATAATAAAAAATGCATTAACGGATGACCTTTAGTCTTTTACCAATTGGAAATTGAAAATTTCCTAAACTCCGGTGGGATGGCACGTTTGGGTAAATCATTTTTGGTCCGATACACACAATATGTATAAAATTAAATAATTAAATTCTTAACATTCTTAACCTTACAATTATTTATGATAAAAAAGATAATGCTTTTATTGTCAATAAACAGTGTCTCCATCTGTCATTCATTTTTTACACTCATATATGCTTTTGTATAGGGAACATTAGGGAATTATAGTAAAATCACTAAAATTTCGTGCTGCTATCTGCCGCTGAATTTCGACAACTTTTAAAAGAATTACTAAATAACGACTATCGTAATTGTTTACATCTTTATTAATTAATTAACTAATCAATTGAAAAAGCTCGTACTATCGTCAAAAAATTCATTGAAACATTTTCTACAAGTCACATGGTTAAAAATGCTCAAGAAATGACTCTTTCGTGGTTTATTTCATTGTGTAAAGCACTTACTCAGGTTTTTTTTATAAACAATTGCTGATTATAAGTAAACTAATTGTTAAAAAAATTCCAAGTATAGCCTTGGTTGTAGATTTTGGCATGTATAATCCATTAAAACAAAAAAAAACGTGTAAAATGATTTTTAAAGAAGTTGTGTAAGTTATAAAAAAAACAGATATTGGTTTTTGTTGAATAAATAAATGAATTTAACAAATAAAAATAAAAACGACCTTTAAAAATATCAATTTCGTTCCGTACTTTATTCTGTCAAATTTTCGCATCCATGAATTTTGCTTAGTTTTCTTAATATCTCGCTTTGAATATTTTTGGCAAATTTTCTTTTGTAATTTATAGTTTCATTTTTCATCTCAACAATTTTATTTTTATCAGAGGCTGTGGCTTTTGCTAAAATCTTTCATTTGAGCCTGATATGAACAGTCTATCTTAATTATTATGGAAACTATGAGTTGTCTTCTTAAAAAGTGTACAGAAAGCAATACTAGGTGGGGGCGCTTAGCGCTTATCCCACCTCCGTAAAATAAATACAAAAGCAACAAATAAATAAGTTAATTAATTAATCATTACCAAATCAGCACCAATGACAGAATCTAACACCAAGAACTGTTGGCAATAATCATCTACTGAAATACAATTTGTTTTTGATTTCAACAAATTTTTACGAAAATGAAATGTTGAGTCCCACTTAGCTACAATGTCGATATCAACTGCATCGGGATGTGTCTTGAGCCATTTAATTGCGAACAAGTCATTTTCTGAATAAATTAAAACCAATACTATCCTTGGGAAATCATCGTCTGCTTATCAATGCCTATATATAAGTTTAGTTAAGTTAAGTTACATACCAGTTGGTGTAAAATCGACTACTTCACGAGGACCAATTTTTTTAGCAATCCAGATTTTCGAAAATTAAATTTGATTCCTCCAAAAGCACTGTACAGTGTTCCACCAGGATTTTTGCTTTTTACTGAAGGCCGATAATATAATTTTTGGTCTTCAGTAGCAAATGTTTCAGCTATTTCTGCTGCAAGATTTATAAAACGATCTCTTTTAAACCTGTAAAATTCTAAAAGTAGGTCATACAATATTTCAAGAATTTATTTTCAAAAAAAACTAGTATGTAGAAGTTTTGTTCTCGCAAAAAAAAAAAAAAACATTTAAACAGAGAACAAGTTGCTTTTCATTTACCGAAGTATTTTTATGAGTGACTATATCCCTTTAGTTGAATATAAATGAATATTTCAAAAAATTCAAGATAGAAAATTCAAACTCAATATCTATGAAGTAGCCTTTTAAAGTTGTAACTGGTCTGAAAGGTCTGAAAACTGGGTCTACGACCTTATTTTATTCAAAGAATAAAAATTAAAGAAATAAAAATAAAAAGTTTTCAACTGAATAAAAATTATTTTACAATTTGAAAATTTCTTTCTCAATGAAAAGCACTTATTTATAACTCAAAGCAATTTTTGCTTAAACTCATGACACAATGACTTATATGTTCTTTGTTTAAATAGTTTTTTTTTTTTTTTTTAAAAACAATATTTCTATTAAAAAATTTTTTTTCTGTTAATACGGTCTTCTATTTGAAATTTTATAATCGTAGTTATAAATAACTTGATACTAAGTACTTTAAACTATTTGAACTTTCTAAAAACAAGCTTGATTTCAACTATCCAACTCTCAAGGAAATTCATAAAGTTATTGCAACCTGTATACAAAATCACCGGTGAGCTCATGAATCATCTGCACAGTTTTCGTGCGTTCAAACTTTTATTCATATCTACGACAAAAATTTCAAAATGGCTCTTCATGTATCTGCTGAAAATCACGCAGACATATATAAAAACGCAATTTTTGTCATGTATATCTGTATAATTTCCACTGGACTAACCAAACCTTTGGAAAAAAACTATTCTTTCCCGGGTTCGTTTTCGGTTTATTTTGGTTCAATTAGGGATAACAGTTCTATTTGGGTTTGTTTTGCGCAATTTTCAACTTCAAATAATCTTTATTTTCGGTTATTATAAATAATGAAATATTTACTCTAATTTCTCAAGAAGAACTGGGTTTGGATGATCCTATTCAATTTCGTGTTTCATAATGATACGACTCAATTTTTGTTTTTCTGTATCAATAAAACCTTCTTTGTTTTGGCAATATGATATGATGAGTAACCGACTTTCCATTGTATTTACCAAATATTTGAACAGTCTCTATATAAAAAAAAAATAAATGATAAATAAAATTCTATTAAATAAAAATTTGAATATCATAACGCTATTTGTTGGTTCATAAAGCTACTTCAATAATTTCGAACAACAATGATTATGCGCTTTATGAAATAACGTTGTTCATCGGTATTCTTTATGAAATCTACACATAAGCAAGAAATTTTGTAATAGAACTTTAAATCAGATTACAAAAAATATTCTCGTTGTAATTAACCGATAAAAATTGAATAAAAATCATCGAATCCAATGCAACTGAAACTAGGCACTGTGTGGTAGCTGCCGAAGATAGCAAGAAGCGGCTATAGATGCGCCAATGCTTGCTTTTACAATTAAAATTTCATTTTCTAAACCTCCATGAAAATTTCGACCCCCTAAGCCGTGTTTAGAATGTGAAAATTAAGGTACGCGTTTTTTTTAATACAAAATAATTTTTATCTATACCTATTAGAAAGCATACCTTAATTGTTTCTCCTAGAACACGGCCTATAATGTTGAAATTTCAATGGATGTTTAGAAGAAGATTCAATATAAATATGGATAAAAAATGTCGAGGTAGCTACGTATAGTTTAGAAAATAAAAACTATTCTGTTAAAAGTGCTTAATGAAAGTGCAAAAGGGTCGCGTCGTTCCTCCTTTGCCACCCATTACGACGTAACGTTTAAATTGGAAAAAATAATAAATAAGTGAAAGTTACCGAATACGTGAATAAAAATTCATTTTGACTAGAGTTTTTTAACAAACAGTTCACTGAAAACAAATCATTGAAATAAAAATAATTAAAAATATCAAACAAATGAATAATAATAAGAGTAATAATTGAAGAATTTATTATGAATGGAAAATAATAATATTGTTCAATAAAAATTATTAGTGAAATCGAAATGTTAATTGTAATGTTACTCAGTTGAAAAATTACAAAACGAAAAAACATGAAAAATAATGATAAATAATTACATAGATAAATAAAAGTTGGTGTGAAAATAACATTCTTAGAAAAAATGTTTGTCACATACAAAATAATAGTGATAATAATTAAACTAAAAATGTTGAATGAAAAATATTAATTATACTGTTAGACAACTAAAAAAAATAGCTACAATAGTCAATCGAAAAATAATATCATTAACTATGATATCAAGTGAATGAAATAAAAGTAGAAAGAAATAATGATAATAACGATAGACAAAAAAAATAAAAGTTTATAAATTTTATATATATATATTATATATAATATTTTCTTTTTTTTTTACGGAGGCTAGGAGCCGAAAGGCTCAGCCACAGTATTGGATTTATCCCCCAAAAAAAAAAAACGTTCATAACTTCTAAACTAATTGTCGTAAAGACTTCGGATTTGGCTCAAAACAAGCGGCTCTGGAAATTCTATCGCCCCTAATGAAAAAAAACATTATCTATTCGGCCATTTTTTTTTTTTTTTTCCCAAAAAACGAAAAAAAAAAAAATAGTGTTTTTTTTTTTTTTTTTGCACGAAAAATACTATTCGTACGATAAAAATTCATTTGAAAAAGTTCTAGAATTTTGAAAAACGATTATTTTAAGCCTAATATGAACCCTCTGCGACTACTCTATTTTGAGTTATAGCTTTTGCCGTTTTCATTTTTTAGGCAAACGATAACTCATGATGAATTTTTCAAAAAAATTATAGTTTTCATAAAATAGTGAAAAATAGAATTTTTGAAATATTTTTGTCTCTTTTGTTTTAAAAATAGAAAAAAATTGACTATTGGAATCAGGATAAACTCCTGAAGGGGCGATAGAGTTTTAAAAACCACGTTTTTTGAGCTTGATATGAAGTCATTCTGTTGATTCTAACAGAAGTTATAGCTTGCCTTAACTTGAACGAAAAAAAAAAAAAAAAAATCGATTTTCAGAAAAATAAAAAAAAATGTACTATTATTGTATTGTTACTTTTAAAAACCATTTAAGAGATAAAATTTAACACGGCCCTAGCCGGAGTATTAAAAATTTTTAATTTTCAACGGTAACGCGGGCCACACGCCCCAACAAACGCTACCAGATCTTTTTTTATGTTTGAAAAAGTATTTTATTCGAAAACATATGTTTTTTTTTTTAATAGAAGTAAACTACTGAGCCTACATTTAAAAGCGCAGTAAACTTATCTTACTAAAATCAATGAAATTATATTACAAACATTATCTCAAATTTTTTTTAATTGAAACTTTCGTTAGGTAAATTTTTATCATAAATCGACATGATAATACGTGAAATATATTCGATAAATTTTGATATTCTTGCTCGGAATGAAGTAAGTTGATGCTCAGTAAAATTTTTACGACAATATATTATTTATATTTTTACATATGAAAATTATTCGTTGTTTTTAAACGTTTATAACGTGTACCACATAAAAAGCCGTCCAGTCAAAGATATCTACCCGAGGTAATGTTGTGTATTATTTTAAAATAACATGAGTCGCTTTTATAAAAACGAAAAAAAAACGATATTTCGTAGTAAAACCATTGAAATTTTTTTTTTTTTCTTTAAAGTAACCCTCTATATCGTTTCTTTGGGAGCTCAGAAACACCCGAAAAAAATTTGAGCTCAAAAAACTTTTTTTGGAACTTGCTAATCGCACATTCAGTTTTCCCATTTGAATAACATAGGAAAAGGTTGTGAATATATTTTTCTGAAGGATTATGAAAAAATACAAAAGACGAGGTTGAGATTAAGTGGAAATTCGCCAAAAAAAATTATACGATGAAATCCATAAAAATGAAGTTGTTTCGACTTTGGTTTTCTTATTAAAATGAATAACTCACTCTTTTTTCGACCTAAAATTTTCAAATATGGCTTATTTTTTTGCTTTCAAGCGATCTTCATATTCGTTATTGGCTATAAATACGATTCATATACTACATTAATTTTTAAGTTCATAATTAAAAAAGAAATCTGAATAATGACGAAAAAAAAAAAACAAAATCCATTTAAATAACGAATAAGTTGATTATATTCGTGTTGAAGTAACTATAAAAATAATAACGAAATCAACAACAATGATGGTTTGTAAAAAAAAATTTATTTATTCATTTTTAGTCATTGCTTTTTATTCCAACTGCACGGAGAGAAATCCACAGCAAAAAATGCTGTAGACACTAGAGCAAATTTTGCTGTAGTTTACTGTGGAATTTAGTAGTTGCGATGTGAAGCCACCACGATCGACTTAAATTTCCTACTACACTACAGTAGTAATCAAAACAAAATAAAAATTAAATGAGAACTTATTCGTCTTAGACATCAAAATTAAAATGTAACGTATTTATTTATTTTTCAAAGAATGAACCATTTTATAATTGTCGTTTGTTTCACCGTATTTTCATACATATTCATGAATGAAATAGAAATAGATAAACTACAGTAATATTAAGCATAAAGTATACTATTAACTTAAGACTTCAAATATTCCTGTAAAAATACAGTAAAAATTTAGATAAAATATAGTAATAATTATTATAATAAGTGGGAAATAGTTGCTGAAATGACGTCGGCTATGAAATTTAGTATACTACTACAGTAATTTTTGCTGTGGGTCAAATAATAAGCCCAGGCAGAAATTAGTCTCGGAATTCGACACTAAGCCTCGTTTCGACGTCGAAGACCGAGCTCGATTCTATATACAAATGTTACACGTTTCGACGTCGAAACGAGGTTAAAACGAGGTCGAAAATAAAAATCACCCAAAAAGACTTAAATAATGGATATTATACTAGAAAATCAATATTATTAGTTATATTATACAAAAACATGAAAATAAAAATTATAATAATAATGAATTTATAAGGTTTTCATGATTTTAATTTTTAACCCGATTCGACTTCGATTCGAGCTCGTTTCGACGTCGAAAAGTAACGTTATTCGACGTAGAAACGAGGTTGAATCGAGCTAGAAAATAAAATTCATAAAAAATTATTAAATTTATAATAAAAATAATATTAATAAGATTAATAATAATAATAATGATAATATTATTATGTTATTAATAAATATATAATAATATATTATATTATTAATATATTATCATTATTATTATTATTATTTGCTTAAGAGCTCCTCCTACAATAATAAAATGATATATCAAAACGCTCTTGACTTGCCATTTTTTTTACAATAAATAAGATTTAATATGATTTTTTATTATAGTAGAGGGCGCCTTTATGCTTCTATCTAAAAAATAAATTGTCAGTGGCAAATGAGCGCCTGCAGGGCGCGACAAACGCGACAGATCACCGCATTGATCGTTAATTTTTTATTTTTGTGTTTAAATGTTTTTTTTTTTTTTTTCTTTCGCTGAAATAAGAAACAAATTGAATGTGCCAGATAAGCGCCTAAAGGGTGCGACTAAATCACCATGTAATACTGAGTTTATATTGACCTGCCAATTTTTTTTTCTTTTATAAAGACTCGAGGAAGCCCCTTACAATGATAAAAAAATATATTCAGACGCTCATGACCTACTTATATTTTATATCAATAAAAAAAGCTCGAGAGCGCCCTTTAAAATTAAAAAAAACATATATTAAGACGCTCTTGACTTGCCAATATTTTATATTCATAAATAGAGGCTCAAGAGCGCTCTCTACAGTAATAAAAAAATATATTTAGACCGTCTTGACCTGCCATTTTTTTTTTACATCAAATGAAGGTTTAATATGAATGGTTATTATCGTAGGAGGCGCTCTTGAGCCTCTATTTACGAATTTAAAATATTAGCAGGTCAAGAGCGTCTCAATCTATATTTTTTTTATTGTAGACGGCGAAAAAAAAAGAAAATTTTACGTTTTCCAAGATAAAACTGGTGACAAATTATAAAATGGTTAAAAAACGCCGTTTTCAGAGATACAAATTTCAAAATTGAGTCTTCGAAAAGGGAGTACATATTAGGTTTTTTTAAGCTGATCTTTGCCCCGCTCGGTAGGCATACATTATCGTGCAAGCATGCTCACCAACGAGTTACTAATAAAAACTGTAAAATTTACGTTTTTTGAAGTTTTTTTTACGTTTTAAAAATTCCAAAGAAAAATAGTAGCTAAGGAAAAGATGAAGCTAAGAAAATGAAGGTGCCAAAGGAATTATGTTTTGAGCAACATTAATTTCTTAAGTAGATCTTTTTCTTAGCTACTGCTTTTTCTTGGACATTTTGATTTATTTTAAGCTAAGATATTGAGGTTGCCAAAAAATTATGTTTAGAGGAAAGAATGTTGCTTCAATTATAATTTTTTGGCAACCTCAATTCCTTAGCTACTGCTTTTCCTTGGACATTTTCATTTATTTGAAAAATAAGAATGTCCAAGGAAAAACAGTATCTGAGGAAAGAATGTAGTTGAAAAATTGAGGCTGCCAAAAAATTATGTTTAGAGGAAATAATGTTGCTTAAAATATAATTTTTTGGAAACCTCAATTCCTTAGCTACATCTTTTCCTTAGCTACTGCTTTTCCTTGGACATTTTTATTTTTAAAAAATAAAAAACTATATGTATTTTATTTGTTGAACAAATTAGAAAAACTCTAAAGAAATGCAGTACTTAAGGAAAAGTTATAAAGTCCTCACAAATCTCTATGAATTTTTTAGATATAATTGCCTAAATAAATTGAAATAGTTGCATGAGATGGCTTGGGATTTATTATGAAATTCATGAATCGATTTTTCTGATTTTATCGTCTACTCATTTTAGCTAAATCAACTGAAATAAATTTCAAAATTTCGAATAATCGGTTAGATTTCTATTTTCGAACAATTCAAATCGTTCTATCTTTTTTATATACATTCATGTCTCGATTTATATACCTTAGTACTCAAAAAATCCATTTCCTGGTATTCATCGAAAGTCATTATTAATAAGGACAAAAATTTTCAACCTTTTATAGTAACGGGCGATGGCTTAGAGGGATAGCGCACAAGGTTCAAAACCATAGATATAATATAGGTTTAGGTAGAGTCGTAGGTTCGAATCCTGGTCGAAACAGTTAGGAACAAAAAAAAAATATTAAAAAGAAGGTAACATCCTATATTAGGTCTGTGGTAAACCTAAAATACTTTTTTACTTTTTTAGAAAAGATTTTTTTACCGTTTCAAAAAGATTTTTTTTATCTTTTCAAAAAGTTTTTATTCATCTCTCTACAGCCTTTTTTTCACGTTTCAACATGGTCAATGTCAAAGTTTTTATTTACTATGAAAACTTTAATTTTTATCTTTCTCTATTGTAAATGGTAGCTTATTGGTTTTTAGCTTCCAAAAAGATAATTTCTGCGTTTTCTCATAGTTAATTGCAAAAAACGTAATATTTATCTTTTTTTACGGAGGCTAGAAGCCATAGGCTCAGCCGGAGTATTGTATTTAATAACGAAAAAAAAAAAAACGTTCATAACTTACAAACTAATTGAAGGGAAATCATCGTATTAGGCTTAAATGATGCGTCTTCGAAAACTATATCGCCCGCAATGTCGGTTTTTTCCTCTATCTGCAATAGTTTTTAAACGAAAAATAAAAAACTCTGAAATAAGAAAAAAAATAATTACATATTTAATTTTTTATCTCAGAAACTATTCAAGGCCGAAAAAAAAGCCAAATATCTCATAATGAAGCTTCGTGAGGCCTTTCATTTAAGCCTAGTATGATGTATCCATCTTCATTATCCCGAAAGTTATAACGGTTTTTAACAAATTTAAAAAAATTAGAAATCGAATAACTTGACCAAAAAAAAGAATAAAGACTTCGTATTAGGCTCATTTTTTGCGTCTCAAAAAACTCTATCGCCCGCGTTGTCTGTTTTTTTCTATCTTCAATAGTTTTTGAACAAAAAAAAAAACAATCACATATTTAAATTTTTTTCTCAGAAACTATTCAAGGCCGAAAAAAAGCCAAATATCCCATAATGAAGCTTCGTGAGGCCTTTCATTTAAGCCTAGTATGATGTATCCATCTTCATTATCCCGAAAGTTATAACGGATTTTAACAAATTAAAAAAAATTAGATATTAAATTACTTGACTAAAAATTATAATAAAGACTTCGTATTAGGCTCATATTTTGCGTCTCAAAAAACTTTATCGCCTACATTGTGGGTTTTTCCCTACATCTCCAATAGTTTTTGAAGAAAAAAAAAAAAAAACTTTAAAATAAATGAAAAAAATCAAATATTTGATTTCTTTTCTCAAAAACCATTTAAGGCCAAAAAATAAGCCACATTTCCTACAACAGAGCTTTTTAAGAACTTTCAATTGAGCCTAATACAATGTTTCTATCTTCAGTATCCTGAGAGTTATATTATTTTTAATCAATTTTTCAACAATTCAGAAAAATTAGGCAATGCATAAATCAACGTAAAATTGAAATAGAGAATTCAATTTCACGACAAAAAAAATTTTCAAAAAAAAAATTGACAAAAAAAATCACGACAAAACAAATTTTGACAAAAAAAATCACGATACAAACAATCACAACAAAAAGTAAAAAAAAAAAAATTTAGACAAAAAATATCTAGTGACTGAGTCAAAGATTTGAATGGTTGAATAAAATTGTTTGGCTACAATTACAGCTGAGTAAAAAATCTAGCTGAGAAAAATAATGCAGATATTGATTGTTTGCCTACAATCACAGCTAAGTAGAAAATCTAGCTTTATAAAAATATAGCTAAGTGCAAAATCTAGCTAAGTAAAATGATGTAGATATTGATTGTTTGGCTATTATTGAGGTTAAGTAAAAAATCTACTAGGTGAGTGAAAAATCTAAGGGCTACACATATGAGAAAAATAATTTATATGAAATATTAAATTTATTATTTAGAAAAAAAAAAATTTATTATGACGTAATTTTGTTAAAAAATTTTTTCTGTCATGATTTTTCTTATCGTGTTTTTTTTCGAGTTTTTTTTGGAAATTTTTTTTTGACATGTAACCAAGAATTCGTAACGGGATTTTATTTTGCGTCGCAAAAAACTCTATCGCCCGCATAATCGGTTTTTTTTTGCTATCTCCAATATTTTTTGAGAAAAAAAAACAATAAACATGGAAATTTTCTTTTGAATAATGTTATTATTAATAAACCGTAAAATTTCGTAAAAAACCATAATGTCATTATATCTGAGGAATTAAGACACCCATGGCCCTAGCCGGAGTATGGGAAAATTTTAAATTTCCAACGGGTAACGCGGGCAACACTAATAATAATAATAATAATAATAATAATAATAATAATAATAATAATAATAATAATAATAATAATAATAATAATAATAATAATAATAATAATAATAATAATAATAATAATAATAATAATAATAATAATAATAATAATAATAATAATAATAATAATAATAATAATAATAATAATAATAATAATAATAATAATAATAATAATAATAATAATAATAATAATAATAATAATAATAATAATAATAATAATAATAATAATAATAATAATAATAATAATAATAATAATAATAATAATAATAATAATAATAATAATAATAATAATAATAATAATAATAATAATAATATGTAATAATAATAATAATAATAATAATAATAATAATATAATAATAATAATAACTAATAACTATTCATTAATATAACATATTGGCAGGTCGAGAGCGTCTGAATTTTTTTAAAATTATTGTAGGGGGTGCACTTAAGCCTCTATGAAAGAAAAAAAAAATTGGTAGGTTAGTATAAACTCAGTATCATATGGTATTTCAGTCGCGCCCTTCAGGCGCTCATTTGCCACTGACAATTCATTTTTTAGATAAAAGCATAAAGGCGCCCCCTACTATATTAAAAATCCATATTAAACCTTCATTTATTATAAAAAAAAAAAAATAGCAGGTCCCTTCCTTCGAAGATTCAATTTTGAAATTTGTATCTCTGAAAACGGCGTTTTTTAACCATTTTATAATTTGTCACCAGTTTTATCTTGGAAAACGTAAAATTTACTTTTTTTTTTTCGCCGTCTACAATAAAAAAAATATAGATTGAGACGCTCTTGACCTGCCAATATTTTATATTCGTAAATAGAGGCTCAAGAGTGCCCCCTACAATAATAAATATTTATATTAAACCTTTATTTATTGTAAAAAAAAAATGGCAGGTCAAGACGGTCTAAATATATTTTTTTATTATTGTAGAGGGCGCTCTTGAGCCTCTATTTATGAATATAAAATATTGGCAGGTCAAGAGCGTTTGAATATATTTTTTTATCATTGTAGGGGGCTTCCTCTTCGATAGGCTTTTTGGATTTCCTCCATAACCAATGAAATTTGCCATATCATCAAATGATTTTTTAACTTTGATTTTTTTACCCCATTTAATACGCATTACACGCAATTGACTATAAACTGGTTGTAATTTATCAAAGCATAAAACACGAAATTTCATTATATTTTTATAATTGATTGGATCTTTAGTGTTGATATTTTTAAATTTATCTTTTAATAATAAATTTTTAACATACTTATCTACTTCAGCTGTTATTTTTTTCCTTTTTTCTTGACGTTTAAATTCAGCTGATCTATAACGATGAGTTTTAGATTGATAAGTATAACGTTCTTCAAGTTCTTTATTACCAAGTTGATTACCCAGGTAGAAAACTTCCGTCGGCCCGACTGTCGGCCGACTGAGTGTCCCGACTTATTAAGTCGGAGGAAAGTCGGGATTTCAGTCGGGCCGACGTCGGATATTCTGTTGAATTCCGTTAAAGTAAAAAATTTAGAATATCGGTTGCATTTTCCAAAAGAAACTAAAT
Organism: Aphidius gifuensis; assembly: GCF_014905175.1. Classification (NCBI taxonomy): domain Eukaryota; kingdom Metazoa; phylum Arthropoda; class Insecta; order Hymenoptera; family Braconidae; genus Aphidius; species Aphidius gifuensis. The sequence goes on from NC_057793.1 coordinate 15,485,159, forward strand.
TGTTGATAGATAGAATATTTATGTTTGTAATTTGTTTCTAATCATTCTAATCATAAATATTTTTCAATAGATTAAGCATAATTTTTTGTTTTACTCGAATTAACATTAAAATGACAGCTTGAGGTTATAGTCGGGATTTTAGACGACATTTATGAGAAAACGGTTCTCATCCAATTACTGTATATCGAAAATACTAAGCCTGCTGTTGTACCGGCAGGCTAGCGACGAGTAATTTTGAATATGCAACTTTAACAATCATGTTCATGTTTGGATCGGTTTGGATTAAAAACAACAAGTTTAATAAATAAAAAAATCGTCTTGAATATTGTATTAGAATATAATTACCGATTGTTTTAACATCTGTATATTGTATTGTTGACTCAGGTATATTACTATTATGATTATTATCATTATCATGTAGGAAATAAGGTAGCTAACCATACTGCTTTTCCTTGGACATTTTTTATTTATTTTATAAATAAAATACATGTAAATCTATTTAACAAAAATAGAAAAGTCCAAGGAAAAGCAGTAGCTAAGGTAAAGATGTGGCTAAGGAATTAATGTTGCCAAAAAATTATGTCTCAAGGAAATAATTCCTTAGTCACATTAATTCCTTAGCTACATCTTTTCCTTAGCTACTGCTTTTCCTTGGACATTTTTATTTTCAAAAAATAAATTTACATGTATTTTATTTATAAAATAAATAAAAAAGGTCAAAGGAAAAGCAGTAGCTAAGGAAAAGATGTGGCTAAGGAATTAATGTTGCCAAAAAATTATGTCTCAAGGAAATAATTCCTTAGTCACATTAATTCCTTAGCTACATCTTTTCCTTAGCTACTGCTTTTCCTTGGACATTTTTATTTATTTTATAAATAAAATACATGTAAATTTATTTTTTAAAAATAAAAATGTCCAGGAAAAGTAAAAAAGCTAAGGAAAATGAATTATGATTCAAGGAAATAATTCCTTAGTCACATTAATTCCTTAGCTACATCTTTTCCTTGGCTACTGCTTTTCCTTGGACATTTTTATTTTCAAAAAATAAATTTACATGTATTTTATTTATAAAATAAATAAAAAAGGTCAAAGGAAAAGCAGTAGCTAAGGAAAAATGTGGCTAAGGAATTAATGTTGCCAATTAATGTTTTAAGGTAATTCAAATATTCCTTAGCTACATCTTTTTTCTTAGCCTGCTTTTCCTGGACATTTTATTTATAAAAATAAATTTACATATTTTATTTATAAAATAAATAAAAATGTCCAAGGAAAAGCAGTAGCTAAGAAAAAGACTAAATTATTATGTTATAAAAATCATGTCTCAAGGAAATAATTCCTTAGTCACATTAATTCCTTAGCTACATCTTTTCCTTAGCTACTGCTTTTCCTTGGACATTTTTATTTATTTTATAAATAAAATACATGTAAATTTATTTTTTAAAAATAGAAAGAAAAAATGAAATGATGTGGCTAAGGAATTAATGTTGCCAAAAAATTATGTCTCAAGGAAATAATTCCTTAGTCACATTAATTCCTTAGCTACATCTTTTCCTTAGCTACTGCTTTTCCTTGGACATTTTTATTTATTTTATAAATAAAATACATGTAAATTTATTTTTTAAAAATAAAAATGTCCAAGGAAAAGCAGTGGCTAAGGAAAAGATGAAGCTAAGGAATTAATGTTGCCAAAAAATTATGTCTCAAGGAAATAATTCCTTAGTCACATTAATTCCTTAGCTACATCTTTTCCTTGGCTACTGCTTTTCCTTGGACATTTTTATTTTCAAAAAATAAATTTACATGTATTTTATTTATAAAATAAATAAAAAAGGTCCAAGGAAAAGCAGTAGCTAAGGAATTAATGTGACTAAGGAATTAATGTTGCCAAAGAATTATGTTTTAAGGAAATAATTCCTTAGTCACATTAATTCCTTAGCTACATCTTTCTCTTAGCCACTGCTTTTCCTTGGACATTTTTATTTTTAAAAAATAAATTTACATGTATTTTATTTATAAAATAAATAAAAATGTCCAAGGAAAAGCAGTAGCTAAGGAAAAGATGTGGCTAAGGAATTAATGTTGCCAAAAAATTATGTCTCAAGGAAATAATTCCTTAGTCACATTAATTCCTTAGCTACATCTTTTCCTTAGCTACTGCTTTTCCTTGGACATTTTTATTTATTTTATAAATAAAATACATGTAAATTTATTTTTTAAAAATAAAAATGTCCAAGGAAAAGCAGTGGCTAAGGAAAAGATGAAGCTAAGGAATTAATGTTGCCAAAAAATTATGTCTCAAGGAAATAATTCCTTAGTCACATTAATTCCTTAGCTACATCTTTTCCTTAGCTACTGCTTTTCCTTGGACATTTTTATTTATTTTATAAATAAAATACATGTGAATTTATTTTTTAAAAACAAAAATGTCCAAGGAAAAGCAGTGGCTAAGGAATTAATGTGGCTAAGGGATTAATGTTGCCAAAAAATTATGTTTCAAGGAAATAATTCCTGAGTCACATTAATTCCTTAGCTACATCTTTTTTTCAGCTACTGCTTTTCCTTGGACTTTTCTATTTTTGTTAAATAAATTTACATGTACTTTATTTATTAAATGAATAAAAATGTTCAAGGAAAAGCAGTATGGTTAGCTACCTTATTTCCTATATGATAATGATAATAATCATAATAGTAATATACCTGAGTCAACAATACAATATACAGATGTTAAAACAATCGGTAATTATATTCTAATACAATATTCAAGACGATTTTTTTATTTATTAAACTTGTTGTTTTTAATCCAAACCGATCCAAACATGAAGATGATTGTTAAAGTTGCATATTCAAAATTACTCGTCGCTTGCCTGCCGGTAAAACAGCAGGCGTAGTATTTCTAGATGCTCTGTATAGCAAAATGTCTCAAGCTGTCGATAAAATTCAGTAAAATTCGGTATGCTTATTTGAAAAATATTCATGATTAGAATGATTAAAACAAATTACAAACATAAATAGTCTCTATCAACAATTTAGTTTCTTTTGTAAAATAAATTGATATTTTTTTAAGGGAATTTAACAGAATATCCGACGTCAGCCCGACTGAAATCCCGACTTTCCTCCGACTTTATTAAGTCGGACGCGACACATATTTTTCTACCTGGGTAATTGAATTTAATATTACACCACCAAATAATAATCTTAAACTAATATCACCAAAAAATAAACGATTATAATTATCAATATTTTTATCAATTGATATTGGATTGTTTGTCAATTTTTTTTTACGTTTACAAAATAATGATACACTTACACCATCAGTTGTCATTGACAAGTTGAAATCACGATTTAATCTGCTATCATTTTTAATTGTAAAGTATTGTTTCCACAATGATTCATCAGTTCTGCTTTTTATCGTTTTTTGTGTTATTTTTTGTTCTGTTTTTTTACCTGCTTGTTTCTCTTATTCTTTTATTGTTTCTTTCTCAAGTGTCAATGCAAATTGTCGTAGTGCTGTTGTTGAATATATGACATGTCTCAAACCAGATTTTAAAACAGGAATTAAAACAAAACTTTTCATTTGTTTTTGTAATTCCAGATAAAATTTTAAAAATTTCAACCAATTTTGTTGAAATTTTGAAAATTTTAAGTTTTTAAATTCATCACGTTTAAATATTTCAACATCTGGTAATATATCTTTTGTAAACAAATTTTTTAACACTTTATAGATTGATATTTCTTTTCTTTTTTCATTGAAAAATTGTGTTTTCTGGTTTTTCAATAATTTTCTTAATCTTTTCGATGAGTCAAAAGATTATTTTTAAAATTAGTAAAAAATGTTACACATTGACCTTCTACAAGACTACTTGAATTACTGGTGTTGTATGTAGGTCCCAATCGTATATTTTGTGGTCTTTCTTTTTTATATTCATCAAATAATTTATTTAATTCTTTAAATTTTTCAGAGTCTTTAGTTGCTTTAAATGGTTTCCAATCACTACGAAGTATATGAAAAACAATATCTAAATGATTAAATTTATCCTTCGATGATATCCAATTAATGAACCATGAATTTGGATGATTAATTGCAAATTCAAAAAATATTGATGATTCTTTTGCCCATTCTGCTATTATACGTACATCATTAATGATTTTATTATAAATTTTTAATTTATTATCATTATCATTTGTTTGACTATCAATACCACAAAATTTTTTCAATGAAAATTGAACTGTATATTCTTCAAGATTTTCTTGACCTATAGATTGAAAGTTTTTTGCACGAGCTGACATATTTGTTCTGTATGATGAAACACATGAAGATGATAATGATGGTGATCTTGAACGTATTGTTGAAGTTACTGGACGTTCAAATGTTTGTGTTTTGGTTGTTGTTGTGGTAATTGTGGTGATGTTGGTGTATTATTTTCCAAAGCTTCAAGATTTTTTTGTTTTTTTTCCATTAATTTTTAATCAAAAGATTCTGGTGAAGATGCCTCTGATACCCATGAAGGAATTGATAGCTGACTAAGTTGTACCGTATCTGGTGCATCTTCAAGATAATACTCCATATTATTATCATTATTTGTATTATCATCAACGTTATCAACAAGAACTTTTATAAAAGAAAAAAAAATTGGCAGGTCAATATAAACTCAGTATTACATGGTGATTTAGTCGTGCCCTTCAGGCGCTCATCTTGCACATTCAATTTGTTTCTTATTTCAGCGAAAGAAAAAGAAAAAAACATTTAAATACAAAAATAAAAAATTAACTTAATTATTAAAATTAATCTTATTTATTGTAAAAAAAAATGGCAGGTCAAAAGCGTTTTAATATATCATTTTTTTATTGTAGGGGCCACTCTTAAGCCAATAATAATAATAATAATAATAATAATAATAATAATAATAATAATAATAATAATAATAATAATAATAATAATAATAATGATAATAATAATAATAATAATAATTTATTAATAATATAATAATTTATTAATAATATAATAATATTATCATTATTATTATTATTAATCTTATTGATATTATCATCATTATAAATTTAATAATTTTCTATGCATTTTATTTTCTAGCTCGATTTAACCTCGTTTCTACGTCGAATAACGTTACTTTCCGACGTCAAAACAAGCTCGAATCGAGGTTGAATCGGGTTAGAAATTAAAATACATAAAAACTTTATAACCTCATCATTATTATGATTTTTATTTTCATTTTCTTGTATAATATAACTAATAATATTGATTTTCTAGTATAATATCCATTATTTAAGTCTTTTTGGGTGATTTTTATTTTCTACCTCGTTTTAACCTCGTTTCGACGTCGAAACGTGTAACATTTCTACATAGAATCGAGCTTGATGCCGACATCGATTCGAGCGTCAAGCTCGGAAAATACACTCGTTTCGACGTCGAAACAAGGTTGGATTTCTACCTGGGAGTAATATCTCCGTGTAGATGGTTTTTTGATTATGGTTCAGTAGATTAAGTACTGCTATTGATGCTGTTCTTTATCTCGTGTGAGACAGTTACTGAACTCTTGCACAAGTTTCACCTTTCTCTCCGCAAAATTATTGACACCTTTCATATTTTGAAATATGTTCGATCATTCGTTGTAATTCGCATCTTGCTCCCAGTCATTAGCGTTTTTCAACAAAAAAAATTTATTCAGACGGATTTTGTTTTTTTTTTCATCATTATTCAGATTTATTTTTTAATTACGATCTGCAAAATTATTGTATTATATGAATTGTATTTATAGCCAATGACAAACAGAAAGATCTCTTGAAAACCTATAAAATAAGCTCTATTTAAAAATTTCAAGTCGAAAAACGAGTGAGTTATTCATCTTAATAGTAAAACCAAAGTCGAAAGAACTTCATTTTTATGGATTTCATCGTATATTTTTTTTTTTTTTTTCGGTGAATTTTTACTTAATCTCAACTTAATCTTATGTAATTTCTTATAATCTTTTAGAAAAGTATATTTACAACCTCGTAGCTATAAAATTCGACAAGTCAATGAGATTTGATTGGACATGATCTTATTTTCCTATGTTATTCAAATGGGAAAACTAAATGTGAGAATATCAAGTTCTAGAAAATTTTTTACGAACTTAAATTTTTCTTGATAGAGTTTTTAATTTAATTTTATTTATTTATTCAATTTTATTTAAATTTATTTTGTCTAGATTTATTTTTTTTCAATTCATTTTTTCGCGATTAATTTTGTCCCGATTTATCTTGTTGCGATTTATTTTTCCGCGATTTATTTGGGCAGATTTATTATGTCGGATATATTATGTCAAATTTATTATGTCATGTAATTTATATAGAAGGTTACTAAAACAAACTAATATACATATGATTAGAGCAAGTAACTTGCCGTACATGGGAAAGTGGTATTGTTTAAAAATTTCAAATTTAAAAGATTATTTGAATTAAAATTGAATGCAATTGATGTGTTCATGTATGTATATCGATATTAGTCGATACTAGAAAGTATGAAATTCTTTTTAATATGTAGAGGTTATATAGTCAAACAAGATGCAATTTTAATATATATTCTTTTTAGAATATAAAAAAGTATTGAGAAGAAAAAAACCTGCATAATATCTGTACAATATTTAAGGATATCAAGAGACTCGGTAGAGTCTCACCTCAATTTTTTAAAAACGCGAGTGAGCTCACAGGGTATAGGTATTTTAAGTCAGTGGTTCGTGACATCATTTTTAATTGGTTTAATATCTTTTTAATTATTTGTTTTGAAAAAATTGATATTATTAGAATTATTGTTATTTATAAGTAGTTATATAGGGCTGGTTTAAGGCCATGGTGAGGGGGTGAAGCTTGGTCAAGGGGGCAGGGGTCGGGGATCGGGGGCTACGTCAGGAGCAGGGGGTAAAAATCTTGAAGTTTCTAGAACTTCCAAAATGACGTCATCGACCATTCTAGAAAGTTCTTCAATGTTTATTTATTTATAACGTCATATTTCTTATAATAACTGGAAATGATAAGAAAGATTCCAGGAAATATTTTTTTATTGAAAGTATGGGATTATTAAATTGTGATGTCATTGAATATTTTGTTTCATGCAAGTATCGGTTTATTAATATAACGTCATATATCAAAATCTAACGTCATTTATTAACGTACAAAATAATTTATTTACAACCAGGAATATTTATAAGAAAATTCCAGAATGTTTTATGTCGGATATTTTTGAATAAAATTCTAGAATAGTCTCGATTACTTACTTTGGTGGGGTGAGTCCTATAAAAATGCAAGTTTTTTCATCTCAAAAATAAGTCTTACGACACTCATCGTGCTTGTAACATTTAAGAAAACTCAGTGATCAACCGCTTGTGTTTATACCATTTTATCAAAATGGCAATGATCGTTGGCCTTCAAGGATTTCAATTACCTGATTAGTTGCTTCTGAAAGAAATCGCAAGCATAAGTTTGCATGATAAACAAATTAATCATATACTCTTCAAACCACCTGGATCATGGAAAGATAGACCACATAAATATCAATTGATAAACAATTGGTTGACAAGAAATTGGCATGGTCTGAAGTCAAAAAAATGACTGAAATTTTAAAACCGGCTGAGTTTTTATGTGTCAAAGGATTGGAAAAGAAAAAGTGGTTAGAAAATATTGATTATTTAAAATCAGTGAGTGATCTTCATGATTACGGTTGTCTGGCTTTGAAGAAAATAGAGATACCTTTTTATGAAAATCAGAAATGTAGATATAAAAAGATTGAACATATAAACTGTGCTGTAAAAAACGTTTTGAATTTGTAACACTGGTACATATCGATGTAAGTATATTTTATAAACCTAAAATATCCTTGAATTAAAATTTTTCATCTGTTTTCAAAATTTGATGTTTTTTTTTAGGTTATTGGAAGTACATTGCTGGGGTGAATCTACAATTTTTTCACGATTTTTTTCATCAAATGCATCATACATTGATAAATTCAGTGAAATAAAGAGTTTTCATGAAGATTTACGTTGCTTTTGAGAAAGTATGGAACTTCTGAAAAAAGATTTTAGTGTTGAAAAACATGAAAAAGTGTTTTTATATAACAATAATCAAGCACCTTTGATTTTTTTGTCTACACAACGACCATGGGTCACAGATCTTCATCAACTCGTCGAAAAATATTTCAATAAATCACCTCATACTGACTTTGAACAACTCATAAGCGAGTTATTCAAGCTCTGGGATAAAACTGAAAAATTAGAACATCGTATTCAAAGGAAAAAAGAGATGAATATAGAAGATGAAATGAAGGAATAATTTTTTTGTAACAAAAAAAGGAAAAAAATAAATATATCTTTTTTCAGTTTATTTTTATTGTAAATTTTTTTTTTTTCACTCCTATTCTTGTTTGGTAGAGGTTAAATAAAAACAGTGTTGCGTACCAAGCTAGTGTTCGTAAAAAAAATTTATTTTATATTGTTAAAAAATTTTCTCACATTTTTTAATCAATATTGGATTGATAATTTTACTCAATCGTTGAATTCTCAAGTTAAAACGTTTATGATCACGAGCAAGCTGGTCCCATTCTCCACGTCGTGCAGCTTTGTATGCATACAACCATGTATACATCATATGAATTTGAGGTGTTGAATTGAAAAAATTTTGATTCTTTATTATCCTTGAGTCTTTCATATTTGTTATTTTCATATTGATTGGGCTTCTTTTTCTCTCCCCAATCATAAGATTTTGGTTCATTATAAACATATACCTATATTCTTTTTTTCCATTCAACAAACAAGTTTTATCTGATTTCTCCTTAGGAGATTTATTTTTGCTTTTCTCTCCTATTTATACTAATTTTCGTACTGAACCACTTATAGGTTCGTACTCTACAATTCGATCATGTAAAATGAAACAGTAAGCTGATGTATCATCAGGAAGCTGTCTGACTGATCCGATTTCCAAACGTATATCCACAGGTCCACTTTTAAGGAATTCATTTTGTTTAGAACAGTCTATAACAGCAAGTGGTGCTCGATTTAAAAATTCTTTTTTTGTTAATAATGGTTCTGGCTTTTTACCAAAGTATAATAATTGGAAATTTGTAAACATATCATAGAGCAGAGCAAATTGATTCTTGCTCATATCAAGACTCAAATTTCCATATGGATAGGATTGTGAATTTGAAAATTATTTCACATCTAGCAAATTGCAATGATCAAAATGACTTATCAGCATTTTTATCAGCTTGATTTTTACGTGCAGTTTGAAATCCTACAATCACATATCTTGGTTTCTCGAGTTGTGTTGATGTTTTGACACTCCATATATGTTTTGAAGTTGCAGGAAGTAGAGGGTAATCATACAGCTCCCAGGCTCGAAAACTCAGTGAAATAGCTGGATCTTTTGATATGTAGTTTAATAGTTGAATTTTTACTTTATCTGAGACTTGAATATATGGTACAACCCATTCTATTTTTTGGATAGCAATTTTTGCCGTTGCTGCTGCTGTTTTTAGGTATGCATTGGTATCAGTATTTGATCTTGTAAGAATGAGTTCATGTCTTGCAATAGTAGTCACTTTACGATAATCTTCAGCAAATCCAAGTCATAAGCTCACTGGTATTGATATATCAAAGTATCCATTGACATTATTGATAGCAGAATCTGTCCAGCCTGAATTTTTCAATAGTGCTTTCTGATTAGGTGTGAGTGTATAGTGTATATACCTTTCATGAAAGTTGTGATTCCTACATTTTTACTACGATCTTCTTCAACAGCATTTATTTCATAGCGGATTTCTTCAAATAAATGAGCAATAGCCATTTTTACTAGACTTGTAGTATTTGCATGTGTAGAGTACTTTTAGATGGTCGTATGCACAGATCTTGATGTTGAATTCCAATTTTTATTTCATCATTATTATTGAAAGATGGCGCTCCATAGGGTTGATGAGCATGGAGTTCATAATGAGCTATAGACTCATCAAAAACAATCGAATTTTGAATATTTAAGATTTCTTCCATGGTATAAATTAAAAAAACAGCACAATTTTACTTCCACTTTATTTGACGTAGTTTGAGATTGAGACAGTCAGAAACTGAACGTTTTGACGTGTTAGCTTTCTGACTGTCTGATGATGGCTGATGGGTTTTTGACATATTGGTTCATTTAGATAACTGTTTCTAACTCTTCTCTTTTGAAAGACAATAACTATTATTTTATACTCTTCACACGTAGTCTTATTGTTATGACTTCTCCTCGAAAATTCACTAAATCTCCGTCTTGATCAACCATTTTTCAGCTGGAGATGTCGTATTGCTCGGATAGCGACTGGTAGATAAATGACATGTGAAGTTACTTCTACGATCTTATATCCTGGTGGAACAGCAGGAAAAAATTCATGTATAGTATGAACTTGTTGGTTATCCAAATATTTACCTGTTGTTATATTACATTCAACACGTATTAACTTTCAATATTGTCACTGGTAAATCTGATTCGTGAATTACGTCAGGTTCCAAAATTTGTGGTGAAAATCCTAGAAGTCTTCCAATAGAATCTTCAGGAATAAAATTTATGAGACGATCACTTTTAATTTCACAACACATCTCACTATTATTCGGCTTGATACTTATGGAAACGATTTGTAGAAGGTATTTTTCGATATCTTCGATATCATAATTTCCTGTCAGTAGAATAACAATTTCATCACCAATATAAAATTGATTGTTATGTAAATCAATATTAGGTATTGAATTAAAAGTAAGTAACTCGACAAGTCCGACAACATAATTTTTCTCATATAATAATTCAATTGGTGGATAATACTGTGCTTCTAGCACGGACGCTGTTCCAAACAACGTCAACGTACACGAGTCATCCATGACTGATGGATGATTAATGTTTATTATCGTATTTATAACTGCCCAGTGAAAAATTGCAAACATAAATGTCCGCATATGACTTGTTACGAGACAGGTTTATTTTTATTAATATGAAATAATTTAATTGAACTTACGGAAACAAAACTAAAAAATTAAATTATGAATGTTATTTTAAATAAACAAGTCAGTGAACAAATGTTTGATTTTACCTAATTTTGTTATTCCCTACAGGGTAACGGGTTAGGAGAGGAAAATGTGTTAGAATTTATAATAATACCTTGATGTTGAATTTGTGTAAATCCAGTATGTATGAGGCGTGTCAATGTGGATGATCGACCTGTAGATGTTGTAGTAATCTGAACTTAACACAACGATATTTCGATAATTCAATGATAATGGAATTTTAGTATAGTGATTGGTTTTAAAATAATTAACATAATTTTTATTTAATTTTGAATATTTAATTAATGATTAAAAAGTATACGTTGAGATTAAAAACAAGAGTGAGTGTTGTGACATTGTTACAGTTTTTATAATCTTGGTTTTGAAAATAATTTGTGGTAGGAATATTGCTTTGACCAATCCTAAAACATTGTTCCCATGATAGTCAGCAAATTCTTTTATATGAAATCTTACAGAATTATATTTTATTTAACTAATTTTTAAAATTAAAAATGAATAAATCGGCAAAAAAATATTCCCGTTGACTGTTGTTGCTATATGATCTTAAATGTTGGTATAAATGATTGTGTTACATCCGGTGAATTTAATTCTAATATTGTAGACTATGCAAATACGTCACAGACTGTATCATAATTTTGAAATTGTTGATAATTATATTCAATGCTACCAACATCGAGATAACTTATAAGATCTGCAGGTAATTGTAAATCTCCAAGGCTATCGAAATAAATGACTTTATTATTCCTTTTTCATATGCTACCCAATGCGTACCAGAGCCATCTTTGTCATCAAGATTCATAATGGCTGATTCATATTTCTATGGTTTGGTAGTTGGTAAATCATTTCTTATGAAAACTCCTCTAAAATATAGAATATTCATAGCTTTAGCATACTTTATAAGATCAATATTTGCTCAATGTGGTAGCTTTACATGTTTTTTGCTGGTTTTAAAAATGAACCCCTTCCTTTTTGATGTGGCTAGAGATATAAACCTGTACTCAATGCAATTGTTTCCATTTTTGTATTTTGATGTTTATTTTCTTCGAATTGTCGTTTGGCAGCATTTATTGCTTTTTTTATACTCGCAGCACCCCCACTCAAGGCTTCAACAGCACTCAAACCAGCGAAAAGTGGCATTATGAATGGTAAAAAACCACCTATTTTTAATGGTAATGGTAGAATACGTGGCATTTGAATTTTTTCTCGCCCTCCTGCTTTTTTTATATTGATGGGATTATTTCCTGGTTTAATAAATTCTTTTGATAGGTTTATAATTTTGATCCAGTATTCATTGGATTAGCTACACCCCAAGCAGCTGTTTTTTCACTCATGGAAGAATCTTTTGCAAGTACACATTTCCAAGCTCTCTCAGCGAAGTCTCTATCAGCTTGATTTCTGACACTGATATCTCGATTTTCAGAATAAGCAATATCGTGCTGTTTACAAGAGGCGTCTAATGAATTTATACCAGGGTTACCTCTAGCTAATCTTTTTGATAATTTAGTACCTGGTCCACAGTATTGATATTCCGGAACGTGAAGTTTAAAAAGAAATTTGTTACTTACAATACTGATGAGACCTTTACCACTTTTTTTAGAACATCTGTGCACAATCATTGTGTTTTCAAGACTAAAACCAAATCTATAAAAACTCGGTATTGATCGGAAAATAGTAAGTTGTGAACCTGAGTTTGCTGAGGAGATCGTAAAATTACCAGTAGTTAATTTTGACGGTGTTGTTCAACAAAGTTCAAGTAAAAAAAATCAAAAACGACATGGTAAACTTTTACCTAATAGTGTGGGAGGAATCTTTTGTGGTCCCTCATATTGTGCTAAAACAAATGCTCTTCTAGCTATTACCTATCCAAATGGGCTACGATTCGAAAATGTAAATGTTTATTCGAAATCTTTGAATCAACCAAAACACCAGTTCTCAGAAAAATTGCTTGAATCTACGAAATGTATTGGGTATTATCTATTCAATGAAAATAAAAGTGTAAGTAAACCTCAATCTGCTCATCCAAATTCAATAATGATTTTTGATGATGTTATGTGTGAAAAACAAAACAATATCTAGGCTTTTTTTGTATGGGACGTCATCAAAATAATGATTGTTTTTATCTTTCTCAAACTTATGTATACGAAAACATTTAGTACGAGATAATGGAAACTTTCTCGTCATTTTCCGACAAGATGAAATAAATTTAAAACATATTTATAATGATCATGTGAATACTGACATATGACGTATTCAATTCCGAAATTTATGTTCAAATTGTTGGGATAGTGATAAGCATGGATTCGTTGTTATCGATAAAGACAGCGAGATAAACAATGGTCGTTACCGTAAAGGATATGACTGTTTTGTTACTATAAATACAAAAACTTCTAAAATAAAAATAGTTATAGAACAAGTCTGAATGCATCAACATGGCAAATCAAATGTTTGATAAAGGAAAAAATAATCTGTATCAGATTACAAAATCTAGCGATGCAATTCGACAGAACCATAAAATGTTAAAAATGGGACAAGACGCTTCTGATAAATATGCAAGTGATATATTCAAGCCCATTATAACACCCTTGGAAAAATTATTAAATCAAACAACAACAACAAGTGATATCAAAAAACAAATTAAAAATGAACTTGAAAATGAGAATGAGAAAAAAGAGCAAACAAAAGAAGAAGAAGATGATTTTAATGAAACGTTTGAAAACTTGGCTAAGAATTCTGCAAGAAAATCACTATCTGATAAAACATCTTCTCCACTCAACACTTCTTTTTTGTTGAATAATGGAAAATATCTAAAAAAAATCAATGATAATAAGGGCCGATCAACAGAATTCCAAGTACAATAGTCTCATGTTTGGAGATTCGAATATTAAATTTAAAAATAACCAAATCTCTGTCGGAGATGAAACTTACCGAGAGACACCAGGCTTATCAGAATTTCTTTTTAATTATGAAGTTAATGATATATTAATAAATAATGATGATGTAGAAAATTTTATAAAAATTATTAAATCAACGAATGCTCAGTATAGATATTTTAAACCTGATTGTGGATTCAGAAAAGACCCAACTGTCAAGTATAAAAAATATATTTCACCATTCATGAAATCCGCAACGAAAACTGGTACATCGTAACCTCGTTACAAAAGGTAACAAAAGTAACAAATTCGACTACGTTCACTGAGGTGATTCCAATGAACTTGTAGATCGTCTCCGATTAATATTGGCATCGCAGGCAGCTGGTAATCCCAGTCATACGAATGAAATCATTTTTATAATTGAAGAATTAAGGAAAGCTGGAATTATCTATCAATTTATATGCATGTGAAGCTTGAGCTCAGTTGCTCAAGATTAGTATTGATATTTTTGGATGACAATCGGAGAATAAAAATTCATAACAAAGTGTTGAAGTTTATAAAAATCTTTTTCAAATTGAGTTGTAGCCTCTTGTCTTTTCTTCGTATTTATATCTATGTATATTTTCAAGCAAGATGACTGTTCAAATTTAAGAACTTGATGAGTTTTTAATAGTTTCATACCGAGTTTTAAATATTGTTTGAGATTTTTATAATGAATAATATATTTTTCTTTTGAATAAAAAGTTGTCATCAGTTTGCATTGTTTAGAATTAGATAGTGTTTTGTGCTCTGAGCACAATGGAAGATCTTGATGGAGTTCATGTAATTCTTCAGGATATTCAAGATCGACTTCATAAATAAAGCCTGTAGTAGAGTCGACAGGTGTTGATAAAATGTCTTCTAAAGACCAATGATTATTGTCCCATTCAAAGCCACCATATGGAAGATGTTGTGACATTGCCATTCCATATAAATTATTGACATCAAAGTACATGAGGTATGAGTCATCTTTGATTGTATCATAGTCATTAACCATGTATGGATTGTTGGCTTTTGCATAACGGTTTGGACATACAGCTACTGCACCTCGTATTCCTTTCTCGAGAGATAAGAGTTGTTCATACAATCCTATGAGAATCCTGGTGTTGTATAGTAATGGAGAGGATCCAAGTTGTATGATGACAAACAGTTTTTTTGGGAATTTTGGAAAATATCAGCTAATAACAAAACATCTGGACGTAAATATAAATCTGAATCATCACCAAGCGTTTTAATTTCAAATTTATTCCAAACTGTTTCAGCATGTTGATAGTAATCATATGAAACGTTACTGTTGCTTAATCTTGAATGAAATTCGTTAATTAATGGTAACTTTATATCCTCCAGTCTTCCCCAGCTATTAATGTATTCATATGGAAATACTCCTTTTCTTTTTAATAGCTGAAATTTTTCAAAGTCTTCACAGTATTGTTTAGTAAAATGAATTGTTTAACGTGCTATACTTCTTATTAGGAAGTTTCTTGCACGGTGCCTCTCCTTCTTTAAACATTTCCCAACCGTCAATTCCTACAACTCATTTTTCGACAGACATGGATGTCGACTTTGTAATGCGTTCAAACTGTACCCGATTTCTATTATAGCCCAGGGAAACCATGAAAAACCTGGGCAGTACAGCCGGCTTGCGCCTACCACTCGTTACATGGCGTCGGTGGTCGGGATCGAACTCGAGAACTCCTGTCTCAAAGTCCGAACCGTTACCGCAGTGCCATATCGTCGGTTTCACAGTATTGTTTAGTAGTTTTTTTATCATCATCAGACAAGTTTGAAGCCAGTTTATCAAGACCAGTTGCCATGAATCTACAGGAGTCGATAAATCTTAAATTCACTAGTCGGCTGCCTCTTTCATTTATACATGGATATTTGACTTCTTTTGTGGAAGATATATATCTTTCTTTGTTGATTGGTAAAATTCTAATTGAGCTCTCAAACATGTTTGCTAGAGGTTTCAAAGAAAAATGTGAGTTATAACCTAAGAGATTATAAAATACTACTGGTAGTGTATGTGAATCTGTATAGTTGACATTATATCCAGGATGATCTGCTCCACGACAATGGCCATTATAATGGCAGTGATCATAATGTTTGATGTCTATCAGTAAAAATTCTTTTTCACACATATGACATATTTGAGCTGTTTGAAAATCCATGATTTGCTTTTGAGTAAGAGGCTCTATCGGCATTGGATTATTCAAAATGTCAACTACTTTATACCAACTTTCTATTTGTTCTGGTGTTCGAATGGATTTATCTGCTTCCTTCATAATTTTAATCAATCTACGACACTGTTCAGAACTCATTTTGTTTCTTTATATTGATACTCACGTTATGAAAAGTAATATGAAACTGAACGTATATACCTCTCAGGCTTCATAATTACTGAGTTTTCTTCTGGAAAAAACGATAATATTCTATTCGAATGAAAACTGTTTCGAACAGATTAAGAATGTTTTTGAAGGATTGAAAATGTTCTGGAAAGAAAATCAAGTATGTTCAAGGACGATCAAAAATATTCAAGAAATAAATCAAGAATGCTCGATTGATCGATATTTATCAATAGATTGAAAATGTTTCTGAAAAAATCTGGAGCCGAAAAAATACGATGTTGCCTATTTCATTTAGGACAGAGTGTATACCGACACATCCAACAAGAAGGTCTGCAACGGAATTATTGTGATCAAGAAGACTCTAGCATTAGAGACGCGAGTCGATTGTTAGTGGCTTTATCGTTTGTGCCACCGAATGATATTGTTAAAGTCTTTCGATCTTTAAAGGAAGAAATGCCAGAAGATTTCTTAGATAGATATCAATATTTTGGGAATACTTATGCCACTGGTGTAGTTCGAAAAGGGCGAGGCAGACCGCGAGATGTACCTCCTCGTTTTAATCCAATTTTGTGGAGCCACTATTATTCAGTGTTACAAGGTACCGCTCGAACAAATAACATTTCTGAAGGATGGCACAATAGATTGCAAGTTGTGATCGGGAAAGATCACCCCAGTTTTTATGCGTTTATAGCAGAATTAAAAAAAGAACAAGCGGATTCCGAAATTATGCTGCGACAACTCCAATTAGGACAGAAAATTAGAAAAGGTCAAGATCCGAAAAGGAAGAAGTTAGAAATACAAATTCGTAACATCGTGTCTAAATATCAAGATTATGTTGATAATGACGATATTTTAACATATATCAAATCTTTAAGTTACAACAATCATATATAAAATAAGAATATAGAGAATAAACGTGATTAGAAATAATTGATTATTTAGAAAATATATTTTAGAAAAAATTGATTTCTTAGGAAACATAATTTCGAAAAAGGAACTTTTAGAAAATATATTTTTTAGAAAAAGATTTTTAGCAAAAATGTACCCCTACCTCGGCGTGTTGTTGTAAATGGACAAAATAATGGTAAGTACACATTTAAACAAATTTTTTTCATTCATTGATGAAAATATTGTTTGTTTTTATTTTATTTTTTTCTATTTTCATACAATTATTGTTGTTCCATTTTCAATAATCAATGATTTTAAAATTTCGATATATCGATTTTTTTTTCCTGATTTTATATTAACGATTGATAAAACTCATCAAGTGGAAAAAAAAGTTCAAAAAAAAATTTTTGATATTCCGAATATTTTTCGGGCTATCGATATTTTTCTGGTATTGGTGGTAATTTGTTTCGTAATTGATAATATAATAGAGCTTAGGAAAAGATGTAGCTAAGTAAAATACTCGACTGGTAAAAATATGTAGGTAATGTTTGTTTGGCTATAATTGAGACTAAGTAAAAAATATAGCTAAGGGAACATTTAGCTAATGAAAAGATGTAGCTGAGGGAAAAATTAAGCTGGTAAAATTATGTAGATATTGTGTGTTTAGCTATCATTGAGACTAAGTAAAAGATCAAGCGGCTAAGTAAAGAAATGAAGCCAAGTAAAAAATCTAGCTAAGGAAAAAATTTAGCTAGGGAAAAGATGTAGCTGAAGGAAAAATTGAGCTGATAAAAATATGTTTGGCTATAACGGAGACTAAGTAAAAAGTCCAGCAGCTAAGTCAAAAATCTATTGGCTTAGTTAAACATCTAGCGGTTAAAAAAAAAAAAAAAAATTGAATATATCGAAATTTTTATTTTGACCTTCTTTTTTACTCGAAGAGTTTTATTAATAGCCATTATTATATTTGCAAAAAAAATATATACAGACTGTCCCATTTTAATTAGATAATGAATTTTTCTCGAAAAATATGGCTCGAATTAAAAAATGATTCGAGTAAAAGTTGTAGGGTTTGGCGGGGGACTTGGAAAAAAAAAAATCAAAAAATTCAAAAAGGCGGAGTTTCAGGTATGAACAAAGTTTTTTCAAATGAATACTATATTTTTTTTATTGTACCAAAATGTTTCTTACATTAAAACTAACACTGTTTACTTGAAAAGTTTTTCGATAAAATCACTTTTTTTCTGCCCAATTTTGTCTGTTGACGGCTTTTTCTCAAAATATATGGCTTAATATTAAAAATGATATTGAGAAAAGTTGTAGCGTTCAGGAAGACAAACACGAGTAAAAAAAAATTTTTTTTAAAAAGTTCAAAATGGCGGAGTTTAAAGTATGAACATCTTTTTTTTGAGGTTAGGTGTAATTTTTTTAAATTGTTTGCATCAAGATTAACACTCTTTCTGAATAAGAATTTTTGGCTAAGTCCATTTTCTTTATCCATGCTTCTCAATCCGCCATTTTTTGAATTTTTTATAAAATTTTTTCAAATCAAAGCCATTTCTTTTTAAGGAAAGTCCACCAACAGATACAATCGGGCTAAAAATAACAGTGATTTTGATAAATATTTTTCAAATAAAAAGTGTTAGTTTTGATGTAAGAAACATTTTGATGCAAAAAAAAAATACAGTATCCATTTAAAAAAACTATGTTTATACCTGAAACTCCGCCATTTTGAATTTTTTGAATATTTTTTTTTTTTTTTTAGGTCACCCTCCAAACCCTACAACTTTTACTTGAATCATTTTTCAATTTGAGCTATATTTTTCAAGAAAAATCCATTATCCAATTAAAATGGGACAGTCTGTATATTGAAATTTATAAATTATTATCTAAATTTTTATCGAAACATTTTTTTCTCCTTGACGAGCTTCATTGATTGATATTAATAAATTTTAGAATTAATCCTTAGATTAGATAATATCCTCTGAACGTGTCGATGTAATAGATTTGTAATTGTTTTATTAATATTTTTTTATTTTTATTTATATTAATACGTCTTCACTCTTATACGCCGTGTAGCATACATTACAGCACCTCGATAGTTCAGTTTCCAAACTATATTCTACAAACACTATCTCGCAATGAGGCAGCCACTGAGGTCGAAATTATAATGATGCGTGACATATATGTAGACCTTTTATAAGGCCTACATATATTCATGAAAGAAACGGGATTCCTAGGAAAAAAAGTCATCACAACAATAATTTGAATAATATTTACTCCAAAGTCCCTGGACTGATTTTTTCTGATTGTTATGTGAGGAGGTTTTTTGATAAGTTTTAACCGGAAAGCCGTCTCACATAACACCTGAAATAAAAAAAATCAATCCGATGAAACTTCAAAATAAATAATGCAGACGAAGATGTTTACTTGATTAATATTTCATTGAAAAAAAACCATCATGTAAATAGATTATAGTCATACTTATTTCAAAAATTCTGGAGTACGCAATTGTTATGTGAGAAGGCTGATTATTATTTTCTGATAAAATAACCTTCTCACATGAATCCCAGGTAGGAGTTCTCGGGCTTGACGACCGTGTCAGGCTTGTGCAAGGGCTGTGTATCAAGCCTTGGTAGCCAAGGCTTGTCTCAGGCCTGGGCCGGTTGATTTTACCCGGCTTTAAACGAGCCTTGGTAACTCAGTCTTGTGTCAAGCCTGTATTTTTTGTTTTTATCCGGTCTTACACGGGCCTTGGTAACTCAGTCTTGTGTCAAGCCTGTGTTTTTTGCTTTTACCCGGTCTTACACGAGCCTTGAAACACAGCCTTGTGTCAAGCTGGTGCCCATTGTTTCACCAAGCCTCACACGAGACTTGACTTGTGCATATATTCAATAAAATAAAAAATAATAGTAATTAGTTGTATAAATGTTATATAAATTTTAAAGAGAAATTATCAGGCTTTGACTATTGTGCCAGGCTTTTGCGAGGACTGTGTATTGAGTCTCAGTAGAGTTTATTCATATAAAAAAGTTTCACTACATCTTACATCAATACCCCGACGGTTAACTTGATAGCGCGTTCGACTTCTTCGTGAGAGACCCTGAATCGATCCCACGTCACCTTCATTTGTTTTCGTTTAATTAATGTCGTTTATTCAAATTGTTCAAATAAAAAAAAAAATAATGTTATAAACATAAACTAACAATAATAGTTTATTTATATTATTTTTTAGTTTTTTTTGTAAGTCTGTGTCAAGCCTGAGACACAGGCTTGTGCCAGGCTTGGAAAACAAGCCTGACACCGGCAAAAACTTAGTGAACATTCCAGGGCTCACCCAGGCTTGACACAAGCCGGGTAGTGAAGCTTGACACGAGCCTCAGAGCCCGACAAACAGGCTTGTCCCAGGCTTGTCCCCGTCGTCACTTCCTACCTGGGATATTGTTTAGTTCAGAATATTTGAAATGAATATGTTTTAATAATTTATATTTAAATTGGTTTATATTTTTTCTAAAATACTTTAAACAACGATTTAATTTATGTACTTTTTAATAGCTTTTTCAACAAACTAGAATATTCCCACACATGGTCAACTAATGCATAGATTTTTTGAGTTAAAATCACGTAACAAATAAAACCATAAACTCAAGTTTCTCTTTGATAATATTATAACATATTTTTTAAAACATTATTTGTCAAGAATTAGAGAAAATCTTACATCTGTCAAACAACTGCACTAACGTATTTTCGATACACAGAATGACCGTAAAATCGACAATAAAAAAGTAAATTTATGAAAACGTCTTGGAATTTCCGGTCGTAAAATCTATATTTTTTGTTTACACATGGTACTTTTATGCCACCCTTTGGACCACACAAGGCCCAATTTTATGTCCAAAAATCCCACCACCTACACATATTTTTTTTAACCTCTCTTGAACTAATTTTTGACCAATTAAAACTAATTTTTTTTAACTAAGTACACACCCATTCTTTGGACTTAACAATTCTCAACAAACTGAGAAATCAGTTGCTCTTCAACACTCGTTTACGTTCCGTCTCTAATTAATATTGATTCGTGTACAACGGGATTTCTTTATACTTACAATATAAAATAGTAGTGTCTGTCCATGACAACACTTTTTAGAGTCAACTCAATACACAATATACCATACAATTAATTATAATTTTAGTGAAATAATAAAGTGAATATATTAATAGAATTTAAGCCACAGTGTTTGGATTTATTTAAAGTGTTATTTCTATTATTTCAATTAACAATCTATCCTCTACATCCTTTGATAGCCCTGTATCAAACATAAGGCTTTACAACCCTTGTGAAATTATCGTGGTATATTTGGATACGTGGTGTGAAACAAAACTTCATTTAAATGTTTATAGAATTGTTTTAAAAGTTTATTGAATTTTAATTTGAAAATTGTCTAAAGTTTATTTAGGGTTGTTCAGAATTGTTCGAATTTTTGTTTGAAAATTGTTTAGAATTGTTTGGGAATTATTTTGAGGTTATTTGATAATTGTTTTTAATTAAAAAGGTTGTTTAAATATTCTGTTTAAAATTGCTTAGGGTTTCTCCAGAATTTGTTTAAATAATATATTTAAGTTATTCTTCGATCGTTTGAATATTTTGCTGAAATTGTATAAAATCTTTTGGGGATTTTATTTTTTAAATTTTAAGATTTCTCCTCATATTTGTTTAGAATTTATTTCAAAATTCGTTTGTAGGTAGACTGTGAATCGTTAAAAATATTGTTTAAAAATTTATTTGAAATTGTTCAAAATTTGGTCGGATATATTTAGTGTTTGTTCTATAATTATTTACTAGTTGTTGAAACATTGTTTGAGTATTGTTCATAAATTGTTTAAAAATTGTTTAAAATTATTCGGTGATTGTTTAAAATCTTCTTTTAAATTATTCTATATCTGCGCAGTCGTCGCACTCAGACGTGCATATTTTGCCTCTCGATTAATCAACAAAATAAATATTAATAAACACCAATAAAATATTATCTCACATAGTAGTGCTTAAATATCGTCCTGGTGTGTCGCTATAATTAATAATTATCAAATATTAAATCTCAACTTATGGAGTGAATGAACCTAGTGCAAATCAAAAAGTGATAACCTAAAAAGTGCAGTTTATGCTAATCTCATGCAATACTATCAGTTTCAAAAACATTCAAATACCACGCAAGTGTAATTGCCAACTTAGTGCAACTTAGTGTCCCGTCAATACATAGCGCTGTAATCTACTTATTACTACCAGGCCTAAAAACATCGTCACCATGCCAACCCCTGATAAACACAGTCAGGATGATGTTGTGACAGATCATATAGCAATTAATGATGACACAATTATTTCAAATGAATCCACTAACGTTGATAACAAAATTGTTGAGAACGATAACCAGACTGGTGAGGATACCTGTCAAAATGACACGTGCAATAAACCAATACTGGAGAACCAAAACATAATTAATTGTATACTATGTCATGCAACATATCATGCCTCCTGCACGAAATACTTCAGGAAGAATACAAAAGGTGGTTTCAAAAACTGCTGTGGGTCTGATGAAATGATATGCAAAACCAGCCAAAAACGTAAACGTCAAAAATCTCCAGATAATGAAATTGATAAAAAACGTAAATTAACAATTGAAGAAGAACTTGATAAAATAAGGGATGAATATGAACAATCATTAGGTATTATATCAAATAAATTTAACACTCAACTTGATGAAATATCAATGAAATTTGACAATACAATAACTGAAATCGACAATAAATTCACTGTAAATAACACAATTGTAAACAACAAATTCTAATCATCACTTGATGCAATCTCACATCGTTTTGACAATACAATCAAATCAATTATCACAGACGTAAATACACGTACAAATGAATTAGATAACAAAATCACCAAAAACAACACAACAATTATTAACAAAATTGAAAAGCTGAGGGCCAACATGAATGATTGTATGAAAACGTTAAATACAAATATGAATACTAATAACATTGACACCAACACTCAAAATAAAGACTGCATAAAAGAAATTCTTGATCGTCAGTCGAGACAAAATAACTTCATCATATTTGGAATGGAGGAAAACAATGAACAAGGTGAGAATAATGACAAGAACATTATCACAGATCTATTATCGACTTTTAAATTAGACACTACTCGTTTCACTACTACTCGTATCAACTCTTCAATAAATGGGTCACCTAGACCACTGAAACTAATATTTTTTGATAAACAACTAAGAGATAAATTTCTCCAGATATTCTTGAAGAATCAACGCCTACCTGGTCTAACAGGATTGTCAATTACACCAGACCGAACATTAATGCAAAGACAAGAGTACAGAGAAGCGAAATTGAAACTAATAAAATTAAGAGAGGAGGAAGCAAAAACAAATGGTACAAAACAATACACAATCAGGGAACATCAAGGGACATTTGTTGTAAAAACAAAAATTACAGCACAGTCAACCCAGCAATACCACGACAGACAATAACACTCATAATATACTACCAAAATGTACGCAGCATCAAATCTAAAATAAACAACATCTACACGTCAACATTATTAAATATACATGATATATATGCACTCACAGAAACTTGGCTTGATACATCTAGACATTCAACTGGATATTTCTGTAATGACACATTCAACGTTTATCGTACTGATCGCAAGGACAACACAAAAAAAACTGGAGGTGGTTGTATGTTGTCTATTAATAAACGTATCATCTCACATGACATTATATTGCCGGACTGGGTAACAGATGGTTGTTCAATGATTGACATAGCTTGTGCTTGGGCAAAATTAAATGGTAATAATTTAATTATATTGATTATATATATACCTCCCTCTTGTCCAAATATTATTTATAATAAACTTCTTGTAAACATATCAGTTTACCTCTCTACTCTAACTGCTGATGAGATAATCATTCTTGGGATTTTAATATACCTCAGTTAATTAACATTAACGTATCTAATTCTTACTGTATCAAATCTCAAATAGTGTCCAACATTATGTCAAGACTTAAATTGACTCAATATAACCACACATACAACATGAAAGGTCACTTGTTGGACTTGGTCCTGGCATCAATGAGCCTGACGAGCATACGCTCCCTGGATCCATTGGTACCAGAGGATTTCTATCATCCTGCACTGGAAATTGAGATGGAGTTGCTTGCGACTGCCTCATCTGCACTGCCTGGTGATATAACATGCTCTAATAAACCTACTAATAACTACGGCACAAATAGTATGGATACTATTGATATTAATGATCCATTGAACAATAATATTAACAAAGAATATAATTTCACAGTATACAACTTT
Organism: Aphidius gifuensis; assembly: GCF_014905175.1. Classification (NCBI taxonomy): domain Eukaryota; kingdom Metazoa; phylum Arthropoda; class Insecta; order Hymenoptera; family Braconidae; genus Aphidius; species Aphidius gifuensis. The sequence continues at coordinate 15,509,756 of NC_057793.1, forward strand.
AACAAAGCCAATTACAGTACCAAGTATGTTTATCCTTGATGACCTGATGAAGGCAAACTGGGAGAAGTTGTTCGGTGGACTTGAGGTGGATGATATGATGGAGGTATTTTATAACCAACTGGTGTTGATATTTGACAGACATGTTACCAGATATACTCCAAAGAATACTTCGAGCTCAATTGAAACTCGTTTTCCAAGTTGGTTTTCACGTGAACTTATTAACATGATAAAACATAAAAAAAACTTGAGAAATAGGATAAAAAAGTCAACTTATAAATCATCAAAAACAGCAAATAATATCAAGCTAGTTGACACTAACAAGAAAATAAAGAAAATACTATCATCATGTTATACTGTCAATATTAAAAAAATAGAAAATGAATTAATAACTGAGCCAAAAAAATTCTGGCAACATATTAATAAAAAAAGAAAATTAGACAGGATACCAACTACGTTTAAAATAAACGACATGCTCACAAATGATCCAAACATAATCGTCAATGAATTTAAAAAAACATTTGAACAAGCATATACATCAAATAACAACACCAAACTCTTGACAGATTTAGACTGAATAAATAACAATGTAAATAATCTAACTAAAAATACAACAAATCTAGCAAAAGTAATATTTTCAAGTAACAACATTAACAAGGCATTTAATAAGCAGACATTCAAACACACAGCTGGTACTGATGGTATACCGAGCTTATTCTTGAAGTTGTGCAAACCAGCACTTATTGAGCCAGTTCGTTTGCTGGCACACCAAGCATTATGCACTGGAATCTTTTCAAAGTTAGGTAAACAAGTCAAAGTAATACCAGTCTATAAAAATGGCACCAAATCTAATATCTCTAATTATAGACCAATCTCTATTTTAAATAATTTTTCTAAAATCATTGAAATCTGCTTGCACAATTACATCATGAACCACATTAGACATGAAATAATTGATGAACAGCATGGATTTATCAACAACAAATCCACAGTAACCAACTTGATTACACTGACAAATTTTATTAATGAAGCATTTGACGAACACTGCCAAGCGGACGTTATATATACTGACTTTTCGAAAGCTTTTGATAAACTGGATATTCACTTGTTACTGAACAAGCTGATTGAGCTATGCCTCCCACTGGAAGTGATATTGTTGATTAATTCATACCTGAAAAATAGGGAAAATAAAATACTAATAGGTAACACCTGGTCCAAAGGATATTCACCTGGCTCAGGTGTGCCGCAAGGCTCAAATCTCGGGCCTCTCTTGTTTTTAATATACATCAACAATATCACTCAGCACTTGTCCTGTCGTGTTCTACTATTTGCAGATGATACAAAATTATACGCAAAAATAAAAAAAAACGTTGATGCCATCGAACTACAACGTAACATAGACTTGTTTAGTACTTGGTGTATAAACAATGGTCTGATTTTAAATAAAGGTAAATGTCAAGTAATAACTTACCACAGACTCAAAGTACCAATTATACATAAATACGTAATTAATGATACAGAACTGGCTAGAGTAACGACTATCAAGGATCTGGGTGTTAATTTTGATGCTTCTCTATCATTTAATAATCACGTTAATATTATCTCACACAAAGCTAAAAGCGTACTGGGTTTTATTATGAGAGTGGGTAGGGTTTTTAACAACATGACCACACTGACAACACTTTTTAAAACACTAGTTAGACCAATAATGGAATATGCGTCAATCATATGGGGTCCCATTACACAGAAATACATTGACAAATTGGAAAAAGTTGTTAGACGTTTTATCAGGTGGTTGGAGTGGCTTCTGACTGGTTGTTCACCTCCAAAAGGTTCAATTAACAATATTGTCTATAAAAAATACTCAATACATAAATTGGCAGCATGTGCCATCCTGGGTATAAAAATTTTGAAAGGCATCATACACTGCCCTGATTTGCTTGCTAAGCTTCCAATCCTATTATCCAGTGCAACCAGGCAAAGCACACTGCTGTACTAAGTGACACTAAGATCTACACACTATTTCAAGGCTCCAGTATACATACTTATCGAGACCATCAATGTAATTACATCAAAGCAAAATAGCTATATTGATGTACTCGATAATAATAATAATAATAATTTCAATATAAAAATAAAAGACTTGCTTGAATGAGATGGTGGTCTGGGTGTCATTTGATATTGTTTGTTATCTTTTGTTACATGTAGTAATGAAATTGTAAATAAATAAACAAACTAAATTAAATGAATATAATAATTAAGGGATATCCAGCACAAATCAAAAATACGGATAGAGTCTTGAAATTTTCCAAGTAGCTTAATGAAATAGTAATACACACGCTCAAATTTTATGATAATTTTCTTGTAGCTAATTACTTAGTAATTAATTAATAAAGTAGGCTACTTTTTTGGAGGTTATACATAGGTTCTTATGGAGAGCCCGGTTGAGTTTTTAGAAACCTGGTTAGCCATTTCACGAAAAATACGGCTAGCTTTATCAAAAACTAAGTATAGATAGAGGAAACAATAAGGAAACTTTTGATATAAAAATTAATAGGGCTTTGAGACCTTTTTATTTTACAATAAATAAAAATAAATTTTTGTCTTTGTCTAAATACTTAAGTGGAAGTGAGAAACAAGATTTTCTCCTTTTTTTTTTATCTCGTTCGCACTCATAGAAATATTATGTTTCTAAATTTCATACGCAAGAGGTCTCTAGATATGCGCGGGTAAAACCTTAAAGGGATGGCAAGTTGAATAACAAACATATTTAAGTATGATGGTGTGTGTTGGTGGGTTATGTAAATAAAAGTAAACAGTCTTAAGCATTAATGAGACTAAAATATAGCTTAAAATAAATTAAAAACATGTAAAAATAATCTAAATAAATTGTAAAAAAATTGTACATTATTAAGGCCCCCCTGACTACCATGCTGTGGGCTTACTGAAATGAAATAAATAAATAAATCAATAAATTCATTAATTATTTGTAAACTTTAAACGGGATTGTTTAAAAATTTATTTAAATATTGTTTATAAATTGTTTATAAATTGTTTATAAGTTGTTCTAAAATTTGACTAAATATTGTTTATTAATTGTTTACAAATTTTTTTAAATATTATTTGAAATTAATTAAGAGTTTATTCAGAATTGGTTCAAAAATTGTTAAAAGCTTGTTCGAAAATTTATTGTTATATTATAATTATATGTTTAAAATGTTTAAATATCGTTTATTATTATTTGTAATTGTTTATTTATTAAATTGAATAATTATTTGTAATGTTTTCGTTTAATATTGGTATGTAGGGTTTTATTTCCTAGTCTAGGATTCCTTTCGTATCGACGTCGGTAATGTCGAATACTATAGATCGGATCTGTGATCTACGTCTATATCTAGGATTTTAGGGTATTCAATTTTATTTTTCCTCGTCTAGTCTTGTTGTATTTTTATTTTTCGTGTTTTACTTCTCTGTCTTTACCTGTCAATTATAATTTTTTTACTGTGAATAGTAGAGCACAATATTAGCGCAATTTTTAAATTTCGTCATGGGATAACGATGAGTTCATTATGAAAAAATTTTTTTTCCATGTGAAAATTACTGAAATCAGGCAAGATCATATCCGAGACAACATGTTTTTTTTCTTGTTTCTTATAGGAAATTTTCCCACGATTGCGGGAAAATACGGAAAAAATTCCCACGCATTCGCAAAGTTGTTAAAAATTGAGTTGAAATATCGAAAAAACGACTATTTATCGGTTGAATATCGTGCAGTTATTAAAATAATTATTCATTCTAAAATTCAATAATGGCAATCGATGAAACTCGTCAAGGAGAAAAAAATGTCGTATTGAAAATTTTGATATACCGAATATATTTCGAATTATCGATATTTTTCAAAAACATGTACACGATTTACTCAGCCCCTAGATATTTGACTAGCCTTAGTTATAGCTAAGCAATCAATGTCTATTCGATATATCGAAATTTTTATTACGACATTTTTTTCTCCTTAACGATTTTCATCCATTTTCAGCCATTATTGAATTTAAAAATATTAATTAAAATTATTAATTAAAATATTAATTGAAATTATTTTAATAACTGTACGATATATAACTGATAAATAGTCGTTTTTTCGATATTTCAACTCGATTTTCAACATCTTTGCGCATGCGTGGGAATTTTTTCCGTATTTTCCCGTAATTGTGAAAAAATTTCCTATGAAAAACAAGAAAAAAAACATGTTGTCTGTGATATGATCTTGCCCGATTTTAGTAATTTTCACATGGGAAAAAGAATTTTTCATAATGAACCCATGATGAAATTCGAAAATTGTGCTCATATTGTGCTCTACTATTCACAGTAAAAAAATTATAATATTAAAAAATGGGAAATTCGTAGTTTATTCTTGAGATAAGGGTGTTTTTTGATTATAACGCGGGGGTGTTTGATGGTAAAAATAAGAAAAATATCAGAGGTACAACTGAGTCGATGATGGGCCCAAAAAAAAATATTAGTTTTCAAATCTGAGAGGGTGTGGGAAAAAACCCTGTGAGTTGACATGGAATGCCCCATATGGATATTATATGGATAATTTATATTATTATTTTTCTGTACACACAAGTTGATTGATTTTTTCTTCTGTTATAATAATATTATATATTAATTAATATGGTGAATCATCAATAGAAATGATAATTATAATATAAATACTTATCTTCACCAAATAATCTGTCAAGTCTTGAACTAAAAAATCTGGATTTTGAAGTATGTAAACAAAGCATCTTATTGATTTCCTTAACGACAGAAAATGAAAAAAAAAATGTGGAAGAAAAACTGAGAAAGGAAATTTGTTATTTATTTCATTAAGAAAAGACAAAGAAAGGATAATAAATGACATAAGAGTGACAGAAAAAACAAACAGACCAATCAAATATTCGAATTATCGATGACAAATGTTTATTTTGTATAAGGACTTAAACTGTTCTTTTGTTCTTGATTCCGAGCGCTTCCGTTTAAATTGCATATTTATTCGGTGTCTTGTCAAAACTTGTCTTTTTTTTTTATTTCAAGTCTGCTTTTGATTGTTCTTATTTCCAGTTGCTCTTGTTTATATCGAATTTTTATTCGGTGCCTTGTCAAAACTTGTTTTTTTTTTTTTCATTTCTTTTATTCCTATTAATTTTTTATTTTTGTCATAACTAATATGTGTTTCGATAACTTCTGGGTCTCTTCATTTATTTAGTGATATATGTTCTTGGAAAAATTGTTTCAGAACTTTTTCCGTTCTATGTCATGTATTTTTGTAAATATTTATATTTTTTCTGACATTATTTACTTGAACCTTTTTTCTAAATAATAAACAAGCGTGCAAAAAGACCGAAATCGAAGACAAAATTTTTTTTATCTTTTATTACGCTAGTGGTAGGGAAGTACCCTGCTGGTCACGGGTGTCTTCTGTTCGCTATCCGCATTAGCTAGTTCCACACTCATGTATTACGATAACATTTTGAAATTATTGTAAAACGATTCGATAATTGATATGTTCGAATATAATATTGCTATTATCAATTTATATTTTAATAAATTATAATTTTAATAAAATAATAACAACCACATCCCTGGTAAGAAAAAAAAAAAAAATTCAATCAGTCCGACTTAACGTGTATGAGCATATGTGCTTATATATGTAACGTTGAGCGGCATTAAAAATTTCTACCAGGGATAAGTAAAGCATAAAAATTTAAAAAAAAAATGTCAAATCTACTAATTAATTTTTTTTCACGTTAAATTTTTGAAGTGAAACTTCTTTACGGAGGGTAGCAAAAAAATTCGAGGCCCTGCTAGCGTTACGCGCTCGCGTATACTCTGGCGTTTATTCTGGCGTTTATTCTCGCGTTTACTCCCCCGTATACTTTCTACTATACTCTCTGCTATACATGCACTATATATAGCGTATAAACTCGGAGCGTCAGCTGCTATGTGTGTATGCGTGTGCGACTTTTTGTTTGTTTATTTATTTAAATATTATTAAACAGTTCAACTGAGTTTAATACTTAAATAATTGATTTTTAAAAAAAATTCATTTGAACGTATCAAGCAATAGTTATCTCGCGGGTTTAAAGAATCATTATTATAATAACAATAAAATTATTATAAATATATATAAATGATAATTATAACAACAATAATTTTGATAATATTACCAATTATTCACAATAGTATTGATATTAATAATAATATCTATAATAATAATATTTTGAATATAAATACTAATAATTATCAATATTTATATATGAATGTTATTGTCAATGTTATTATTTATATTATTAATATCACTGATATTATTATAAATCGATAATATTATTGTTATTATTACTAATATTATATTGATATTATTATTATCGATGATATTTTTGAAATTATTATTTTATTTATACTATGGTTATATATGAATAATATTATTATAAATAATAATAATACTCCAATAATATTATGTTAACAATAATATCAATATAATATTAGTAATAATATCGATGGTATCAATTATATTGTCGCATTAAAGAATGAAGTGCCAAAAACGTCAATTTTAAAGGAAAAAGGGCGTAAGTGCAAATTTATAAATTTTCGGGTTATTCATCTAATTTTAATACTTAAAAAAAAGAAAAAATGAGCGTAACAACCTTTGATAAAGGATAAAAGGCGTATGTCCAAGGATTTACGCTTTTTTTCCCGTTATCAAAATAATTTTTGATAAAAGATGAAAGGCATATTTTCAATTTTATTTGAAATTTATTTAATGGCAGGATTTTTTAAATTATTGATTGTATACTGATAATTATACATAATTTATTATCAATACGAAAAACATAAAAATAATTACAAATTTTCATCTTTTATTAAAAATGATTTTGAGAATGGAAAAAAGGCGTAAGTCCCTGAACATACGCACTTTTTTTTTTTCTTTAAGCCTTAAAATTAGATGCAAAACCCGAAAATTTATAAATTTGCACTCACGCCCTTTTTCTTTTAGAAAAAAAAAATTCCTAAAAATGGCACTTACGCCCTTTTTCCATTAATGTGACGATATAAATAATAAAATTTATAATAATAATATTCGAAATATAAATACTAATAATTATTATTAACTAATAATATTTATATTCGAATATTATTGTCAGGATTAATATTATTATTATTATTATTATTATTATTAATATTCAGCGTGACATAAAACTACTCTGAAAGAAGTTTCACTTCCCCCGCGCGTACTTGCAACACGCTAATTTTTTTTTTTTTTTTACTGAGTAGGTTATAAAGTAAGATGCTCCAATTTTATTTGTGATTTTCTTATTGAAATGCATTATTCGATCCAAGCAATTTTGGTTAACTTTCATATTTTTATATATATATTTTTTATAACTATTGTACATGTATATGCATATAACAGTTGAAGATATAGAATAAATAAAATACAGTGAAAGTGTTCGGGTAAGCCATGATTGAATTTTTCAGTATAGTTCAATCGTGATAAATATGATACGCTGAGGCCGCTCTTAGTCCAACGGTCATACAAACATCTTTTTTTTCATCATCACGACCATATTACTTCTTAAAGAAGTCCATGCTAGAGATTCCACAGATGTAAATTTTTTTTATTAGCTGAACCACTACTGGAACGTGAATATGCAAACTAGCTTAATCTTTTCAGGTCAAAAGCATGTAGGGACTTTTTTTTCTATTGTTGGTTTTTTCATCAGTATTTTGTTTTATTTTGATTTTTATTGTAAATGAAATACAAGAAAAACTTAAAAATATATATTGTTTCTTTAAATATAACATAGAGTGTATCGGGTTAGTTCAAAGTTTTTTTCTTCAAATTTGTTTATCTCACAACAATGTTAGTCGTGAGCCGAAGATGTAACAATAATTCGACAGTACGATAAAATTTAGACAGTTCCTTTCTCAAGAATGAAAATAACGATACATGACAAGTTTTTTCTTTCCGAAGCTATATTCAAGATATAAGTAAAAATATGACAAATTTACCAACAGTTTTATGCTACATCATCTATAGTTGACACTCAAAAAAAAAAAAATCTTATAATATAAAAATCTCCTAACCTCAGAAAAAACTATCTTTATACTTTAAACCCCGCCATATTGAACTTTTTTGAATTTTTTTTTTTTTGTATCTTTATTTCTGGACCTTAAAAGAGCAGATTGAGAAGTGAAGTGATAAGTTCACGTACACGTGCTAGATCTGTATAAGTAGCCTGATTATCAGTTCTGGTGGTATCTGCCATATTGTACATCATAATTTTATTTCTTCTTCTATGGCTATCTCCCCATTTAGTCAAATTAAGTTTATTATTATTATTGTTGTCAGATTGATTTAGCTCTAGCTTGTTTACTCTGGTTTTAATTTTAGTAATATCTTTAGTTGTGTTTGTAACTTGCTCATTGCTGAACTATGTTGATCAAAAATACCCACAAGATCAAAATCTAGCTAAACACAAGATGCTTTAAGATCAGTGCCGGAAGTGTTAAACACATCTCTGATATGTTCAAGAGAAGTTTCAAGATGCGATTGTAGCGTCACGACCGTGAGATCGAACTTATTTTTAAAATCAGTAAAAGCAGCAGCAAAAAATTCAAATTTACAAGGATTATATAGATATATATATCCCGAGTAGAAATTCAGTTCAGGATATGATCAAAACTGGATCTGAGATCAAGTTGCCTGATCAAGTTTTGATCAGACTACTTGATCAAGAATTGATCAAAACGTAACGCAAAAATGGATCAAGACTTGATCAAGCTACCTGTTCAAGAATTTATCAAAACGTAAGGCGAAAATGGATCAAGACTTGATCAAGGTAACTGGTCAAGTCTTGATCAAGCTACCTGTTCAAGAATTGATCAAAACGTAACGCAAAAATGGATCAAGGCTTGATTAAGATTTTTGATCAAAAAGTGATCAAGAAACATTATCAAAAAATGATTAAAAACAATTATTTAACAAATCACTTTTTTTTTCTTTTTTTTTTTTTGAATCAGCTATCTACTTATTATTCCTGGGATAGAGATAGATGTGCTGAAATGAAAGACAAAGAATATAATTAAGTAAATTTGCGCAACTAGACGGGATCGAACCTACGAACAACGGATTACTATTCTGAACGCACGCTTTAGCCCGCTCGGCTACCGGACGATCGATGCAATCGATAGTTTTTTAATCCTCATATTCTACATTCACTCACAAGAGGTAAAAAGAAAATGATAGATTCAGAGAAAGATTAATAATTGGAAAAAAAATAATTGTGCAATATAATAAACATTCCTGAATAATTATTTTTGAATATATATTTTAATTAATAAAATACGAAATAATTTTTTTGTATTTATTCGTTAATTCGTAATAAAAAATTATGGATAGGTATTGAAATAAATTATTTAATAGAAGAAATATTATACAGAGCTGTCATCAGCTCTACATTTTAAATATGATGAAACTAAGAAAATGTTGATAATAATTTGACCAGGTTTACTTGTTCAAAATGTGATCAGGATACTTGATGTTGTCTTGAACAGGGAAAATTGTTTTAAAAAAATATTTATCTTAAATCATCTAACTTGATGATTTTACGGACAAGATTTGACCAGACTTACTTGATCAGGATGTGATCAAGGCACTTGATCCTATCTTGAACAGGGAAACTTGTTTTAAAAAAATATTTATTTGAAATCATCCAACTTGATGATTTATTGATCAAGATTTGACCAGACTCACTTGATCAGGATGTGATCAAGACACTTGATCCTATCTTGAACAAGTTAACTTGAAATTGAACGCAAAAAAATATCTTTATCAAATCCTGATCAGGATTCAATCAAGCTTCCTGAAATAAGGTAACTTGATCAATTTTTGATCAGGATCGGATGTCAAATCCGTCGAGCCTGGCTCGATTTCTACTAGGGATTATATCACTTCAAGATTGTGACGAAAGAAATCGTGGAAATGTCAGGGTATTTGAGTATTCAGAAAATTAAAACACATAAAGTCTCGTTGAAGAATTATTACGAAAAATTATTTATTTTTATTTTATTGATTCTAGGCTGCGGTCGCCGCCGGGCCCGCATAGGCACCTAGATCGCCGGTCCATTTTCCCTTCTCCTACTTTTTCTTTTGAGCCTCCATGATGGTCTAACCATCACATACACATTATGTAGCGAGAATATAATGATTATTATTATTATAATAAGAGAACCATATAGCGTGATCATTAGTTTTAGTCCGTCATTGGAAATTCGGGAAGAGTTTCACCAGGACTTAACGTCTGATACCTAGAGAGCCTTTACGAGAGATCCAAACGATGTCAAGAGAACCAGTAGTGAACCAAGAGAGCCATAAAAAAAAAAATTATATCGGTTTAATTTTACATGGTAACACTGTAAAAATAAAAATGTTATTCATCAAATTTCATATAAACAAGTAAACACACAAAATTTACATGGTTCCTTGTAGAAATATACGGGTCCTACGGATATAAATTGTCAATTACCTGCTGAAAATAAGTACGCTCAATATTTACTATCCATAGTATAGAGAAATTACTATAATTTAGATAAATATTCCTAATGACCATGTGATTATCTCAATTTACCAGAGATTTATATTTAGATACACTGTAAATAAATAAGGAAACCCCTGTAAAAATTACGATATTGTTTTTTTTTACATTGTGCCAACGTAAATAAAACCAAAGGCTTTGTATTTTATATACAAAAACCATATAATAATTACCAGGCATGTCACGTCGATCCCAGCTGTCGTGGTTACCCTGTAAATTTCACAAAAAAATTCTCTCCGTGCGGATTCAATGTATTTCAATTATGATTATTTTTCATACAGGTTTCAGAAAAGGAGAGCTCCAACTATCGTTCAAATCTCTTCCTGGTCCGAAAATTGAAAAAGTAATGTTGGGTGGATCGTTGAATTCTTCAAAAGACAAGATTTTCATAGCATATAATAACTCCGTGAAAGGGTTTTCAAGAAAAGGAAAAATGTTTCTTGAATTTGACACGAGTCTGATTGATTCAATCACAGCAATGTATGTTTTGGGACCGAATTTAGCAGCATGTGCACGTGATTTATATCATCGCTATGAAAATTGTAAAGATAGCGATTCTTATTTAGCTGGAGAAATTCTTCATGATGTTGCTTTGATACCAGGTGATAATCAAACGGTATTAGCGATTCTAGCGTGTGGTGATAACGCTATTCGCGTTCTCACTGGCACTAAAAGACCCACAATTCTTCGACTTCCTAGTGTACCTACTGTTCTTAAAGTTTGGACAGAAAGTAATACAGATTCATGTAACCGTATTTTGGTAGGCACAGTAGACGGAAGGATTGGTTTATTGATACTACAAGGGTTGAAAACAATTCGTATTACGTGGATAATAAACTCGCCTGGTTCGGAAATTTCATCGTTGGATACATTTGAGCTTGAAGATGGAATCGATATTTTAGTTGGTCGACAAGACGGTATGGTTGAAGTTTATAATTTTACTGACGATGAAGATACAACACCAATTGTCAGATATTGTTACGTAAGTATATAAAGATTTACTTGACTAATATATATGAAATCCAAATTTCAGCTTATTTCATTTTATATATATACACTAAGAGAATTTTTACGTTAATTTCACGGAATAATACTACTAAACAACGCTCTAAGGTCATTCTGGTGGCTATTCAGTAATTTTGATATAAGCTATATTGATGACTTTCGTGGACTTTACATTGGAACCCCATGACTATTTTTAAGTCCTGCTATATACGACATTGACCTTATGTATAATTAATGTCATTTTCATGGATAATTCCGGTCGAAAGTATATATTCACGCTTTAGCCCAGAAAAAGTCAATATTAAATAGCAATATTGACGGTTGCACGTGAAATCTAATCATTATCACGCATAATATTTTTTTCTACAATGACCGACTATATCTTTCACGGGAAAACTACGTGAAAATAAATAAGAAACTTGAAAACTACGTGATTACCCTGTGAAAATTGATCGCAACATCATAACTCTACAGGGTAAAATAGTATATTATGTATCGAGGGCGAACAGTAGGTGATTAAAGAGATGAACGAAGTACAGGAAAATGAACAGCGAGTGGATTTCTCAGCATATCGGAAGACGACCTGTCAGGCGAGTCTGAGATTCCCTTGAGCTAAGAAAACCACGATCTCTCTTCTCCTGTACTGAGTGAAATCTCTTCATGCAAGTGAAGATTCACCTACTTCGCACGAAACGAATACGCTATTTTTTGTTACATAAATTAAGAAAAATACCTGGAAATAAATTAGCATCGTGAAATACGTACGGCCGTAATGCAGGTCGTCCTTTTTTGTTATTCCTTAGTGCCATTATTCTAGAATGCCGATTCGGCGCCAGCTATCTGAATATAAGTTTCCGCAGTGATGTGAAAAGATTTTACTCATCGATTGTGATAGATGGCAAGCAGTGTTCAAATGTATTGGCTACCCCAAGCGATGTGAAAACATTTCTGCATTTCGTTGGCTATCTCGTTTTCATTATATTGCGTATCGTGGGCAGTAGGATTCCAAGTGTTTTGCATGCTCGTGTTAATAAGAATCGTATTTTATATTTTTATATTTACAGAATGCTGAAGAAAGTATCAGTTCAGTTGTTGGAGGTATAATTGGAGCAGTGGGTTATCCAGAAATTTTGGTGACAACTTATTCCGGTAAAATTTTCGGATTAACAACACGACCACCTGGCTCTTTAGAAATCATGACAAGTATGAAAGTTCTTGATCGCATAAAAATGGAGATTCTAGAGTTGGAGCAAATACTCGCTGAAGAAAGCGAAATCA